>NW_022987545.1:30000-80000 GCF_902827165.1 Trematomus bernacchii | reverse complement strand
AAAAACTCCTGAGTTACAAATCAACCTGTTGGTGTTTGATGAGATCAAAGATTTGAATAACCTTGTGTGAGTGAGTGTGTGTGAGTGTGAGTGTGAGTGTGAGTGTGAGTGTGTGTGTGTGTGTGTGTGTGTTTGGGTGTGTGTGTGTGTGTGTGTGTGTGTGTACCTGGTCACTCAGTGTGCATTGCTCAGTACAGATGTCAGTGATCAGGTTTCTCGCCTGCTTGGCCATCTCGTCCAGAAACATGTTGCACAGCGAGAGGCTGCGGTCGCCGATGTGGTGACGCTGAGAGGAGGAAACACACTCAGCGTTAATAAGAGAGGAGGAGAGAGTGTGTGTGCGTGTGTGCGTGCCAGTGTGTGCGTGTCAGTGTGTGTGCGTGTGTGTGTGTGTGTGTCAAACTACATCAATACAAACCCACATTTTCTTTTAGCTTTACTTGTTAGCTTAGCCTCTGGCTTATGTCAAACTGTGTGTGTGTGAGTGAGTGCGTGTGTTTTAGTGTGTGTGTGTGTGAGTGTGAGTGTGAGTGTGAGTGTGTGTGTGTGTGTGTGTGTGTGTGTCCAGTGAACTAAAATAAATCATTGCTCATCAAATTTGTCTTTCAGCTTCAGTGTTAGCCTTGCTCGTAACTTCTAGCCTTTGTGACGATGTCAAAGTGTCATTTAGCAAAAGGCTGTGTGTGTGTGTGTGTGTGTGTGTGTGTGTGTGTGTGTGTGTGTGTGTACCTCCTCGGGGCACAGCTCGTGTGTGCAGGACATGAAGTGTGTGCAGAGGAGAGGGAAGCAGATGGAGTGTCGGCTCTGAGAGGGAAGCTCCAAACACTGCTGGAACATCTTCTCAAACGCTCGGCTGTAGAAACTGAACACACACACACACACACACACACACACACACAGGTTAAGACAGGAAGAAAACACTAGATATAAATAAATAATTGTAAATCAACTTGTTGCGTCAAATTTGTAGATTTCTTTAGTAAGTAGTCGTTTAATAAGAGGATGCATCTGATCACCCTGTAGTGTGTGTGTGTGTGTGTGTGTGTGTGTGTGTCTCACCAGAAGATGGACAGGTCTGATGTCTCCACCAGCATCTCCACCAGAGAGTCCACCATCTTGGTGTGGAAGATGATGGTGTTCATCATCTTCCCCAGCTCTTTGTGATCAGAGATGCCCAGACTGGCTTTAGACACACTGGTGTACGCCTGTGTGACACACACACACACACACACACACACACACACACACACACACACACACACACACACACACACACACACACACACACACACACACACACACACACACACACACACCACACACACACACACACACACACACACACACACACACACACACACACACACACACACACACACACACACACACACACACACACACACACACACACACACACCACCACACACACACACACACAGTTTTATAGAAGGAAGTATTAACACAGGGGTTTAACAGCTTTTTCAAGGTACATTTCAAACACTTCCAAGGACCCTAACCCAGACAGACAGCAGGGTCCAGTCTTGTTGAGATCAAAATGTTAACTGTTTTTAAATCACTAAATCAGCAGAAGTGTCACTCACCTGCAGTCTGAACCAGTCCAGCCTCATGCCTCTGAAGTCAAACACCTCTCCATCCTCCACTGAAACACACAGCACCAGAAGACACTCAATCACACACTGTGACTCACACATCTTACCTCTCAATCACACATCTTACCTCTCAATCACACATCTTACCTCTCAATCACACACAACTTAAAATCACACTTAACTCAGTCTCACACATTTAACTCAGTCTCACACACTTAACTCAGTCTGACACACTTAACTCAGTCTCACACACACTTGACCTTACACACACATGAACTAAATGAAAGATAAATGATAAGAAGTGATGTGTCACCTTGTTTGACGCTGAGGGAAGTCATCGTGTTGACGAATGAAGACATGATGATGGACTCGTCCTCTGGACACACAGACAGGTTCTGAAACAGAAGATAGAAAACTGGTTACAGAGACAGGTGCATTATGGGAAAAGGTGTCTTCAAAAAACTTTTAATTGAGCGTTCAACAGACGCCCAAATGTGGCCTTTGATCTGCTTTGGCTTCAACCATCATCAGAATCAGGTTTATCACCAGATAGCTGGACACGTACGAGGAATTTGACTTGGTGTCGTGGTGCATACTAAAATGAATGTCAGTGTGTTCGTACCTGCACCAGTTCGTTCAGCACCACGGCATCGAAGCCAGACAGATACTGGACGTAGTATCTCTGCATCACCGGGCCGTACTTCCTGACGTGAGCTCGGAGCTCCTCCATGTAGAAGATCAGCTCTGCTATGTGTCTGCAGAGAACACACACACACACACACACACACACACACACACAACACACACACACACACACACACACACACACACACACACACACACACACACACACACACACACACACACACACACACACACACACACACACACACCACACACACACACACACACACACACCACATACACACACACACACACACACACACACACACACACCACACACACCACAGAGAAGAGGGTTAATACGAAAGAAACACACGCTGACAACTGGATGAGAAGTTAAGGATGAAATGTACTTATGTGTCCTAAAACGCTGGCATGAGTCAGCATTATGAGACCTAAAACGCTGTCATGAGTCAGCATTATGAGACCTAAAACGCTGGCATGAGTCAGCATTATGAGACCTAAAACGCTGGCATGAGTCAGCATTATGAGACTTAAAACGCTGGCATGAGTCAGCATTATGAGACCTAAAACGCTGGCATGAGTCAGCATTATGAGACCTAAAACGCTGGCATGAGTCAGCATTATGAGACCTAAAACGCTGGCATGAGTCAGCATTATGAGACTTAAAACGCTGGCATGAGTCAGCATATGAGACCTAAAACGCTGGCATGAGTCAGCATTATGAGACCTAAAACGCTGGCATGAGTCAGCATTATGAGACCTAAAACGCTGGCATAAGTCAGCATTATGAGACCTAAAACGCTGGCATGAGTCAGCATTATGAGACCTAAAACACTGGCATGAGTCAGCATTATGAGACCTAAAACGCTGGCATGAGTCAGCATTATGAGACCTAAAACGCTGGCATGAGTCAGCATTATGACACCTAAAACGCTGGCATGAGTCAGCATTATGAGACCTAAAACGCTGGCATGAGTCAGCATTATGAGACCTAAAACGCTGGCATGAGTCAGCATTATGAGACTTAAAACGCTGGCATGAGTCAGCATTATGAGACCTAAAACGCTGGCATGAGTCAGCATTATGAGACCTAAAACGCTGGCATGAGTCAGCATTATGAGACCTAAAACGCTGGCATGAGTCAGCATTATGAGACTTAAAACGCTGGCATGAGTCAGCATTATGAGACCTAAAACGCTGGCATGAGTCAGCATTATGAGACCTAAAACGCTGGCATGAGTCAGCATTATGAGACCTAAAACGCTGGCATGAGTCAGCATTATGAGACTTAAAATGTTGGCATGAGTCAGCATTATGAGACCTAAAACGCTGTCATGAGTCAGCATTATGAGACCTAAAACGCTGGCATGAGTCAGCATTATGAGACCTAAAACGCTGGCATGAGTCAGCATTATGAGACCTAAAACGCTGGCATGAGTCAGCATTATGAGACCTAAAACGCTGGCATGAGTCAGCATTATGAGACCTAAAACGCTGGCATGAGTCAGCATTATGAGACCTAAAACGCTGGCATGAGTCAACATTATGAGACCTAAAACGCTGGCATGAGTCAGCATTATGAGACCTAAAACACTGGCATGAGTCAGCATTATAAGACTTTGAAGAACCAGGGAGATGCTGCCTTCAGGGTCCTCTACAGAAATACCACGTCTCTGCAGGACTGTATAAGCACCCCTTAGTTTGTGTACATGTTTGTGTTTGTGTCCATGTGTTTGCATACTTGTCGATGAAGTCGTCTGTGCTTTTCTTCTGGATGTTGTCGGCGTGTCGCAGAAGCCAGATGATCTCGTCTCGAGCGAACGACAACGCCATGAACACGAACAACGCCTAGTGGGAGAAACACAGAAATATGGAGGGAAATGGAAATGTCAAAAACTCCCCAAGATAAATGATTCTGAGATAAATCACCAAGAACTTCTGGAAGCTTTCTGTGAACCGAGTGAGCAATATGTTTCAGTATATTCTGTTATAAATTCATTAGGACTCCATCTGGCCAGAGGAACCCACTGGGCTTTTAAAAAGTGATAAATCTGGGAAATATATGTAGAGTTATTCAAGGAGGTATTACACACAGGACGTTATATCCACTCAAAAGAGGTGAGGCCTACACTCAGCCTATGTGACTCCCAAAGGGTTATTTCTTTGATCAACGGAAATTAAATTCCTCTCAAATCTGGAGAACTCTCATTTTCTCTCATTTATATCCCATTAAAGTCAGATTCTTGGTATTTGTGACTGTCAAAAGAAGGCATTTATTTACAAGAACTCGGACTATATATCCTGAAGTTTTATTCACCAAATCTGAGGAAAAAGTCTAGATCTGAAAATTATTTCAGAAATCTGAATTCTGCAATAAAAGTCAAAAATGACATTCTGAGAAAAAAACATTTCAATTTTTTCCGAAAAAGTGAAAATCACAGAAAAATGTCATAATATGAGAAAAAGCTGAAAAACTGCAAATGCTGAGAAAAAAGTCAAAATCTGGGAATTTTGATGAAAATATATTTCATTTTTTTCCTGAAAATCACAAAATTCCAAATTTCATCTCAGCTTTTGGAAAAAGTCAAAGTTCTGAGAAAAAATGCCGTAAAATTTCCTAATTCTGACTTTTTCCCCCAGAAATTCAGAAAAGTCAAAATATGAAAAAACCAAGAAAAAAAGTCAATATCTGAAAATATTCATATAATAAAAATCTGGAGAAAGAAATCTGAGATTTTCTGAAACAGATTTAAATATATTCTAGAACCCTTTAACCTGTTAAGCCCGAGAGACCCCGGTACCGACGCCCTCCCGCAACATCTTGCAGGAAACAGTGTCTGAGGGCATGTTCATTTAATAAACTGAATGTTTTATATCCATGTAACGGGAAGAAACTCATCTAACTGATCTTTATTTATTTTTCAAAAGAAAACCCACAATGCTAACACTGAGCCTCTGAATTAGCAACGAGCGAAAAATGCTAACAGATTACTGCACCTAAAATCACTCACAAAACCTTATTATTTATCTTTTCACCACATCCAACACATCGATTCACATCGTGAGGTGACACAGAATCTATTGACACCGACATTACCACTGAATTATACGAAATGGCGACGTTATAAACAAAAACAGACATCAAAACAGGTGACGCTAGGTAGCTAAAAATGCTAACATTTTTACATTGGCTCTGTAGTCTCTCCAAAGTGGTCTTCAATGGCATTAAAATGATAAAAGCGCTGCTGAAGTTAATCCATAGGTTAATCTAATGTGTCTGTGTCCCTTTGAAATGATTTCTGATAATCCATAAGCAATAAAACTGCTTTTCCGTTTCCAGATGTCAAAGCTAGAGATAGGTTCACTCTGATGCAAAACTGCATGCGCGAAGCCCCCACCTCTTCTCTTCACAACGTGTGTGTGGGGGACTCCCCCTTCGATTCTATTGGCTCTAACGGTCAGAAAGAGGTGTCAACCATCAAAATCAAGCAAGGGGGGCCAGAGATATGGAAAATCCACCCAAATGACCCCAGAAGTGGTTTCTTTTTGCTAAATCTCTCTAAAAAGGTAAAATGTCACTTGTTTTTAGTCTACCTTACCATCATCCAAGGGTAGTTTTCACTATAAGTAAAAAATAATTTTTGGACAGACACTATAATTTACAGTTTTTTACTATGTAAAATCTGAATTTTCTTTAAAATAAAAAACATCTATATTGATTCTGACTTTTCTACATCCAACTCACAGGTTTATCATTACTTTGAGAAAAAAGATTATTAATCTAACCCTTTTAGAAGGGAAGATATGGTCATTTGTTCTGGGAATGTCATTTTCGAGCCTGAGACCTGAAAAACAGGCTCAGAGCTCAACAGACTTTATTTAGAAAGTTTTCTACCAAAATTCAATGTCCTTCCCTCAATTCATTTTTTTTTGAAAATCTCAAAATTCACATTTGGTTTGTAAATCTCACAATTCTGACTTTTTCAGAAAATATAAACAATTCTGACTTTTCCCCCAAAATTCTGCATGTTTTCAAAAAATCCTGTATTTTTTCAAAAAAATCTGGCTTTGTTCTAATATTCTGTATTTTTTCTAAATACTCTGACTGTTACCTTAGGGCCCAGCAGTCCTGGCTGGTCGGCTAACACAGTGGCGAGTTCCTTCAGCGCCGATCGGAGGAATTTACGCCTCTCTCGGTGCATTGAGCCTCTGCAGAGAAACAGAGCATCAGAGCACACATTAAACGCTGCTTTGACACTTTCAGGACAATCTGCAGGAGGACAAAGGAGGAAGACGACAGGGATGGCAGGAGAAAGAAGATGAAAGGGGGAGAGGGAATAAGTCATGAGGATAACAGCAGAGATGATGAGACGGAGAAGAAACTGAAGGAGGGATAAAGAGAGGAAGGAGGGGAGGCCTGAGAGGCTGCAGAGATGAGACTGAAACAAATCATGAAAAACATGAAGTATGTTTTGTGTGCGAGCGACAAAGAGGAAGGAGAATCCCAGTTGGGGTTCGATGAAGGGATCAGTGACTAAAGGATGAACGTATTTTTGCAAATGCTGAGAAATTATAGATATGATATTTAAAAAAAAAATTTAAAAACCAAGAAAAAAGTCAAAATCTGAAAAAAGTCCAAATCTGAAAAAAGTTAAAATCTGGGAATAAAGTCAGAATTCTGAGATTTTTTGAAAAAGATTGAAATATATATTTCTATAGCTCTTTAAGGTGGTATAGTGTATTACTTAAATTAGAGTAAAATAAACTATGAAGTATGTTTTGTGTGCGAGCGACAAAGAGGAAGTTATATTTGATGAAGGTGAATAAAGAACGTACGCATGAGACAGAGCCTGCTCCTTGCACTCTCTGATGTCATTGATGCGTTTGTTGTACCTGGAAAACACAAGAAGAGGTGGTGTTAGGAAACAACTAAATAAACCAAACTACCACGTTTAGTAGTGTTTACTTGTACTTTGGGGGCTGGGAAAACAAATAAAACTGTGATGTTGGAAGACATTTTTTTCAAAATCTCCAAATTTTCTTCGGAAAAGAAAATCCATTTTACTTTTTTTTTTTAAATGCCGTTTCCGCTCACGATTTAGCTTTCTCCACACTAGAAGTCTTACCCTCTGATGTTGACGAACAGGTCCTCTGCAGCCTTGTGGATGTGGAATACCTCGTCTCTGAAGAGGCAGAGGCAGGTGGAGCTCTGCAGAGCCAGCTTCCACAGAGAAAGAGCCGTGGCGTCGGTGTTCAGCACCGAGTGGCAGAGGATGAAGCCGACTGCAGAGAGAGAGAAGAATGTTTACTGTAAAACACACATTTGTCCTACTGCAGTCAAAATGACACGTTTTTCTGAAAATCTCCAAATTCTGATTTATTTTGAAAATCTAAAAATTCTGATTTATTTTGAAAATCAAACATTTCTGATTTATTTAGAAAATCTAAAAATTCTGATTTATTTTGAGAATCTCAAAATGTTTAATTATTTCTGAAAATCTCAAATCTTAGAATTTGTTGCCGCAATTCTAACTTTTTCCTGAAAATCTCAAAATTCGGACTTTTCTAAAAATGTGTTGACAATGTGCTAACCCCGAAGAGCTGGTAACAAACATGAGTGTTGATGGGATGAAAGGGAAACCATTTTACTCACAAACGATCCACTTCTCCATAGCGTCCAGAGACAGATATTCACACGGCATCTGAAGACACACACGATCAGATCTTAATTATTCATTATTCTAATATTGAAACATGAGTCGCTTCTTGACTTTGAATTTAAAGTGTTCCCTCTGGGTGTAAGTGAGTCTCACTCACAGTGTCTGACTGGGCGGGGTTGAGCATGGTTGACGGAGCAGAGATCAGAGACAACAGCTGGGCGTTCCTCCACTGATCAGCTGACAGGTTCCTGCGAGGGTAAACCATCTGAAGACTGATCAGCGCATCCGACAGAGACTAAAGGAGGAGAGAGGAATCAATTACACATTCAAAACCAAGTAACTGTAGATGATCACATGTTGCATCAGACTTTCATCACATTTATTCAAAACCCTCGTTATAAAAGAGCAGGACATTTATTTCACTCTGACTGATCTTAATGTGCCTATAGAGCAGGGATGACGTATTTCTGTGTTTGATCCTGAAGGCAGCATCTCACTAGTCCGCTAAGCTAAAGGTGGCTAACGTTGGGCTATAAAGGAACTACAGCACGGTCACATGACTTCACGTCACCACCGCTAAGCTAAAGGTGGCTAATGTTGGGCTATAAAGGAACTACAGCACGGTCACATGACTTCACGTCACCACCGCTAAGCTAAAGGAGGCTAACGTTGGGCTATAAAGGAACTACAGCACGGTCACATGACTTCACGTCACCACCGCTAAGCTAAAGGTGGCTAACGTTGGGCTATAAAGGAACTACAGCACGGTCACATGACTTCACGTCACCACCGCTAAGCTAAAGGAGGCTAATGTTGGGCTATAAAGGAACTACAGCACGGTCACATGACTTCACGTCACCACCGCTAAGCTAAAGGAGGCTAACGTTGGGCTATAAAGGAACTACAGCACGGTCACATGACTTCACGTCACCACCGCTAAGCTAAAGGTGGCTAACGTTGGGCTATAAAGGAACTACAGCACGGTCACATGACTTCACGTCACTACCGCTAAGCTAAAGGTGGCTAATGTTGGGCTACAAAGGAACTACAGCACGGTCACATGACTTCACGTCACCACCGCTAAGCTAAAGGAGGCTAATGTTGGGCTATAAAGGAACTACAGCACGGTCACATGACTTCACGTCACCACCGCTAAGCTAAAGGTGGCTAATGTTGGGCTATAAAGGAACTACAGCACAGTCACATGACTTCACGTCACCACCGCTAAGCTAAAGGTGGCTAACGTTGGGCTATAAAGGAACTACAAGCACGGTCACATGACTTCACGTCACCACCGCTAAGCTAAAGGAGGCTAATGTTGGGCTATAAAGGAACTACAGCACGGTCACATGACTTCACGTCACCACCGCTAAGCTAAAGGAGGCTAATGTTGGGCTATGAAGGAACTACAGCACGGTCACATGACTTCACGTCACCACCAGATAAGCTAAAGGTGGCTATGTTGGGCTATAAAGGAACTACAGCACGGTCACATGACTTCACGTCACCACCGCTAAGCTAAAGGTGGCTAATGTTGGGCTATAAAGGAACTACAGCACGGTCACATGACTTCACGTCACCACCGCTAAGCTAAAGGTGGCTAACGTTGGGCTATAAAGGAACTACAGCACGGTCACATGACTTCACGTCACCACCGCTAAGCTAAAGGAGGCTAATGTTGGGCTATAAAGGAACTACAGCACGGTCACATGACTTCACGTCACCACCGCTAAGCTAAAGGGAGGCTAACGTTGGGCTATAAAGGAACTACAGCACGGTCACATGACTTCACGTCACCACCGCTAAGCTAAAGGTGGGCTAACGTTGGGCTATAAAGGAACTACAGCACGGTCACATGACTTCACGTCACTACCGCTAAGCTAAAGGTGGCTAATGTTGGGCTACAAAGGAACTACAGCACGGTCCACATGACTTCACGTCACCACCCGCTAAGCTAAAGGAGGCTAATGTTGGGCTATAAAGGAACTACAGCACGGTCACATGACTTCACGTCACCACCGCTAAGCTAAAGGTGGCTAATGTTGGGCTATAAAGGAACTACAGCACAGTCACATGACTTCACGTCACCACCGCTAAGCTAAAGGTGGCTAACGTTGGGCTATAAAGGAACTACAGCACGGTCACATGACTTCACGTCACCACCGCTAAGCTAAAGGAGGCTAATGTTGGGCTATAAAGGAACTACAGCACGGTCACATGACTTCACGTCACCACCGCTAAGCTAAAGGTGGCTAACGTTGCGTTCCTACCTTCCCGTGAGGAACAAACTCCTCCATCAGCTTCTTCAGAGGATTCTCGTAGTCCACGATCATCTGACCCAGCCTGGGGTATTCCCGATCACTGAGACACAAACACAACCACGGTTAATATAGAAACCACCGCCTACCTTTTAACTGCTCACACATGGAGTGTGTTACATGTGTGTGTGTGTGTGTGTGTGTGTGTGTGTGTGTGTGTGTGTGTGTGTGTGTGTGTGTGAGTCACCTGGCTCCGTGCGTCATCTCGTGAGCGTAGTTGTAGAGTCCGATGATGGCTTTTCTCTCTTCGATTCGCGACAGGATGGTCATCAGAGTCGTGTAGGTCACCACCAGATCCAGGTAGTTCTTAGTGAGGTCAAAGTTCACCGTCTGACAGGAAACACGAAGGTTGATAAAAATGAGTTACACACGTATGATGCAATGCAATCAAATACAGATGTTTCTACGCAGTGTTTGTTGAACTCACGATGTCGAAGAACACCTGGCAGGCGTCGATGGTGTTCAGCAGCTCACACACATGGTCCTGTTGGTGGATACAAACCTTCATTAGAATCCACACCTTATTATCCTTTACAGTACTATGTAGAGAGTGTGTGTGTTGGGGAAACACTGAATGTCCTCTTCCAACATGAGAGTAACATGCTAACAAAGGTATCCCAACTGTAGCTGTGAACATGACAGGATGTGTGATTACCTAGAAGAGCATCAGGACTGTTTGAGGCATATGATAGCTATGTGATTAACATGATGATTCAGCCTCTATGGAGATAGACATATGACAAGCATGATCATTTCTGACGTGGAGCTAATCTGAAGTAAACATTGAATACTGCTTTCTATTCCTCCATCTTGTGACTGTGTAACTCCCTCTCTTGGATATCAGCATGTGAAGGACACTGTTCAGGAACTAGTTGATGCTCTGTATGTGATGACTACTTCCATTCTGGAGAGGATCACAAATGCATGGATCCTGAGATTGAAGCTCAAACTGGTGACCAGGGAGAGTTTCCTAACTGTGTGTGTGTGTGTGTGTGTGTGTGTGTGTGTGTGTGTGTGTGTGTGTGTGTGTGTGTGTGTCTGTCTGTGTGTGCGTGTCTGCGTGTGTGTGTGTGGTGTGCGTGTCTGCGTGTGTGTGTCTGTGTCTGTGTGTGTGTGTGTGTGTCTGTGTGTGCATGTGTGTGTGTCTGTGTGTGTGTGTGTGTGTGTGTCTGTGTGTGTGTGTGTCTGCGTGTGTGTGTCTGTGTGCGTGTGTGTGTCTGTGTGTGTGTCTGCGTGTGTGTGTGTGTGTGTGTGTATCTGCGTGTGTGTGTGTGTGTGTCTGCGTGTGTGTGTGTGTCTGTGTGTGCGTGTCTGCGTGTGTGTATCTGTGTGTGTGTCTGTGTGTGTGTGTCTGTGTGTGTGTCTGCATGTGTGTGTGTGTCTGCGTGTGTGTGTGTGTCTGTGTGTGTCTGCGTGCGTGTGTGTGTCTGTGTGTGTGTGTGTGTGTCTGTGTGTGCGTGTCTGCGTGTGTGTGTCTGTGTGTGTGTGTGTGTCTGTGTGTGTGTGTGTGTCTGTCTGTGTGTGTGTCTGCGTGCGTGTGCGTGTGTGTGTTTCCCACCTTGAACTCCATGACGTCTACGAAGGTGAAGTAGTAGAGAGCGAGGTTCTTCAAGATCTCCGATTTCTCTTTCTGCAGCTGAGCCAACTGTTGCTGTAAACACGGTCACACACACACAGTTACACACACATCACTGAGTAACATATATATATATCATATATGTACTATACGATGGGCATGTTTTAAACTAATTCAAAGCACCTTGTATCCAAAAATGAGTAAAAGAAACAGTTGTTCTTACATGTTTACCAATTACAGTTTCCCTTCATGGATCAATAGAGTTTCTGTTCTCATTAATAACAGTTTCTCTTCATTTTGACTAAATTAACATTAAACGGGTATAAATGAGAAACAGCTGTTGAATAATTGAGTGGAAATGGAGCTGGTTCAACTCTTAATGAATAAAAACAGAGACACAGACGACACGAGGGAGATTTAAACCTGCTTTCAAAGAGTCTTTTTACTTTGGTAGAACATGTTCATTTGTACGGGAGAGGATGAGGGAAGTGCTTTATTGAGATTTGAAAAGATTATAACTTAAATCTCCGAATTCTGAGATTCTCAGGAAAACGAATTAGCAGACACAAAAAACAAACTGTGACTTTAATCTTCAGAAAAAACACAAAAAGCCCGATTTAAAAAAAAAGGTTTTGATAAAAGTGAAAGTTAGAATTCTGAGATTTTCAAAATAAACTTCTCAGAAATGAAAAAATATAATTATTTAAAGGTGGGGTAGGTCATTTTGGAGAAACCAGCTCGAGTGCGCTAGAATTTGAAAATACACAGCCGGAAAAAATCTGCCACTTCCTTACAGAGCCCCTCCCCCAACACACACATGACCAATAGAGAGGCGAAGTCCCGCCCATCTACTTCCGACTCATGGGACCTTATTTCGGAAAAAGTATGTATTGAAGTCAATGGGGAGAGAAAGATTATCTTTCGATCCTGTTTGAATTGTGCCATGAATTACACATATGATGTTTGTCAATCTTAAATAATAATTTCCATGTAAAAAAAAGTCACAGTTTGTCGTAAAACTGTTGAAATATAAGACTATGAAAAATACGCAACTAGAAAGACTACAAATCCCAGAGTCCCGGTCCCGCATGCTGGCTCTTAGGAACCGACTCACTCCCCTTGTGTGTATGCACAGCTCTCAACATGCCCAGACTTGGAGTGATTTTCACCTCGTTTAATACTTTCCGCCTCATTCTGAAAGAAAGAAGTGAAATGTGCCAACGTGACGGCCGTCTGGGTGTGTGGTGCGAGACGGGAGATGGAGTTCATTGAGCGGTTTCACACAAAAAAAAGTGTTACTTCACAGTTTTACGACACTTTTTTATTTTTTTGACTTATTATCTTTTAGATTGACAAACATCATATGTGTAATTCATGGCTCAATTCAAACGGGATCGAAAGATAATCTTTCTCTCTCCATTGACTTCAATACATACTTTTTCCGAAATAAGGTCCCATGGAGCTCCCCCGGAAGGGAGGGACTTCGCCTCTCTATGAGGGCACGAGATAAGTTTGTGCACAGATGGAAGGCTGACAGGCAGGTAGGCCATCCAGTTATTTTAGCCGGGTCGGCTCAGATGATTGGTCGTGCTTTTTACAGCGCCACGGCTTCCACAGATGAATTTTTATGTATTTATTGTCAAAGCATTTAATATATTCATTGCTATCGGGATGTAACATGGAATATAACAAAAAGGGTTTCTGAAATAAATTACATACATGAATTTGTGAGTTGTGAGGAGTCAAAATTCTAAGAGAAAGTGCAAAGAAAAGTCATAATTGTGACTTCAAATTTCAGATGTTTTTTCTTTTCTGAGATTTAAAAAAAATGTTTATATATTTGAATTGTTCAGTTATAAGATAAACACAGACATATTTTCTGAGATTAAAGTAAACCGTCAAAGAAAAAGCCAGAAATCTGAGATTTTCTGAAAAACCTTCAATTTGCTTGATTTTTGAAAAAAAAGCCAGAAATGTGACTCCAATCTAAGAATTCAGACTTTTTGTGACTAATCTTCAGAAAAAAGGAAAAAAAAATCTGAAAAGGTGATTTTTTTGTTTTGAGATTTAAGTGCAAATTCTGAGAAAAAGTCAGAATTCTGAGATTTTTTTGAAAAAACAAGAAATCTCCCAAAAACTTGAATGTAATTCTGAGAATTCTAACTTTAATGTCAGTACTAAAACTAAAATTCACTTTTGGTAAGAATTTACATTTTTTTCTTCCCTAATGCTCTTCCGTACATTTTGAATATTACATTTTGAGTCCGGCTGTACACTCGGCTGTAAACCAGATTGAACAACGAATAAAGGGAAAACAAATGTTTGACCAAAGTAAAAATCGGTCCAGCTTTGTTTGAGTTTTTAAGGAATCAGAAATATGTTGAGTCAGTGATGAAAAGCCAGATACAAAGACTTTGAATCAGCTGTAATGCAGAATCATCTAATGAGAAGCAGTTTGTGTTTAAATGACAGAAGGATAGTGGACTCAACCCCGCAGCCGTGTGTGTTTTAAAAACATAGCTGTTGAGAGAAAGTGGAAAAAAGTAAGAAATGTAACGTTTGAAGAGTGTGTGACGCTGCTGCTGCACCAAGGAGGTAACTCATCTATTAAAGGTCACCTATAGCAATAGCATAGCATAGGTCTCAGATATATACAAATATATAAAAAACATGTCTATGAAGTGTTTTGCTCCAAACCCCAAACAGGTCACCCATTCTAGCCATGCCTCATATCCCTCTATTTCACTTCCTGTTTCTAAAGTGCTGATTTGTGTATAAAGCTTTAAAAAATAAAAGGAGGGGGCTGAGCTCATGCGGGACCCGGCAGCTACCGTCTAAACTAAATGCTGCCGTGATGAAACGCCATATCATGGATTATCAAGGATTGTCTCTGAAACAGTATGGAGCTCAAAGGCTTTCTCTCTTGCCGGTTATACCACAAGGTGAGTTCCTTTTTATTTCCTGCTTCTTCACACACATGCTCTCCAGTACAGGTTAGCTCTGAGTGTTAGCGATGCTAATGTAAACACCGACCATATTACGTCCAAAACAGTCGGGCATTGTTTCTGATAGCTCCGTTGTAGCCCCGTTTTTAGAGATTTGGGTACGGAGGAAAAGAGAGAGGGTTTTATTTTCTGTTGATGTAGAAAAGACATCAGAAAGTGCATTTTGCAGGATAGGTCCCCTTTAAATTGTGTATTAATGTGTCTCTTTATTTATCTGAAGTAGTGGCAGATCCAGTACAGATACCATCGCTATGAGGTAATAATCTGTCAGATATAAATATGTATATTTGCTTTGAACTCTCCGTGGTGCAGACAGTCAGTCACTTTTTAAAAGCCCTCTTAGCCAATCAGTAGGCATCCAGCAGGTCACACGCAGGACACACACACACACACACACACACACACACACACACACACACACACACACACACACACACACACACACACACACACACACACACACACACACACACACACACACAACACACACACACACCACACACACACACACACACACACACACACACACACACACACACACACACACACACACACACACACACACACACACACACACACACACACACACACACACACACACACACACACACACACACACACACACACACACACACACACACACACACACACACACACACACACACACACACACACACACACACACACACACACAGTGATGGAGAGAGAGAGCGAGAGGAAGCGGAGCAACGGAAAAAACACACTCCAAAAAACATTACATTTTTACACAACTGAGGTTAACTTAAATACGAGATACAAAAACTTACCAAAAAGCACAAGTCCGGAATAAGCCAAGTTTAGCATGCACGACAAACACAGAAACAAAGCAGAAAACAACGTAAGAGACAATCTGAGCACAGGGATATCAATAAAGCAGTTAGCTACACACACACGAAAACACACACTCCAAAATATCCACACACACACAGCTGTTTGCTAAACGACACATTGACATCAACACAAAGGCCAGAAGCTACGAGCTAAGCTAACAATGAAGCTGAAAGAAAAATTTGATGATCAATGATTTATTTTAGTTCACTGGACACACACACACACACACATTAACTCACACACGCTCTAACACACACACACATGCTCTAACACACATACATTAACTCACACACACACACGCACGCACACACATTAACTCACACACACACACACACGCACGCACACACACATTAACTCACACACACACACTCTAACACACATACATTGACTCACACACGCTCTAACACACACACGCTCACACATTAACTCTCACACACACACTCTAACACACATACATTAACACACACACGCTCTAACACACACACGCACACACATTAACTCTCACACACACTCAACACACACACAGGCTCTAACACACATACATTAACTCACACACACAGGCTCTAACACACACACACACACACACACACACACACATTAACTCACAGGCTCTAACACACATACATTAACACACACACGCTCTAACACACACACATGCACACACATTAACTCTCACACACACACTCTAACACACATACATTAACTCACACACACTCTAACTCACACACGCTCTAACACACATACATTAACTCTCACACACAGGCTCTAACACACACACACACACACATTAACTCACACACACACAGGCTCTAACACACATACATTAACTCACACACGCTCTAACACACACACACAGGCTCTAACACACAGGCTCTAACACACATACATTAACTCACACACACAGGCTCTAACACACCACACACACACACATTAACTCACACACACACAGGCTCTAACAACACACACACACATTAACTCACACACACACACACAGGCTCTAACACACATACATTAACTCACACACGCTCTAACACACACACGCACACACATTAACTCTCACACACAGGCTCTAACACACACACACACACACACACACACTAACACACATACATTAACTCTCACACACAGGCTCTAACACACACACACACACACACACATTAACTCACACACAGGCTCTAACACACATACATTAACTCACACACGCTCTAACACACACACACAGGCTCTAACACACAGGCTCTAACACACACACACACACACATTAACTCACACACACACACAGGCTCTAACACACATACATTAACTCACACACGCTCTAACACACACACACACACAGGCTCTAACACACAGGCTCTAACACACACACACACACACATTAACTCACACACACACACATTAACTCACACACGCTCTAACACACACACACACAGGCTCTAACATAGGGCTGCTCGATTATGGCAAAAATCATAATCACGATTATTTTTGTCAATAATTGATATCACGATTATTAAATACGATTATTCATTGACTTTGAAAACATCCATTTATTGAAATTTAAAACAAATAATAATTTGAACAGTATCTTTTTAACTGTTGATTACCCTGAACGTATAATTCAACTGGAAAACCAATACAACAAATAAATGATACATTTAAATAAATAATATCAAAAATAATAAATACCAATAAACAAGATCAACAAATATTTTGGAGCGCACTTCCACAAGCTACTAAACATATATAAATATGATAAATACAAATGCATTAGACTAAAATTAGATCAAATATGTTGCAGTGTCACAACCTAGCAAAGCAAATTATGTTGTTTTCGTAATTGTGGCAGGCCAAAATCGTAATTGCGATTAAAATACGATTAATTGCACAACACACACACACACACACACACACACACACACACACACACAGACTTAACTAATATACATAATAAATGTTCATTTATCTATTAAAAGTATAATTACTTTAGCACTTGTTAAGAGCTTTAGAAAATGAGGAGCTGCTTTGTTTACTCAGTTATTTTAAATAAAATCTGAGTAATTCAGTTTCAGTTAAAGCAGACTAAATAACTGAGGTTACCTTGTGTTGATATTTAAAACTCGATATTGTAATTGATAATAATACATAATGGTTATATAGCACTTTTCCCAGAGCTCAAAGACACTTTAAAAGCAAATATATATGTTTAAATATTCATCAGTAGCTTCTGTTCTTTACACTACTGCAAAGTTATAAATCTATTAAATATCTAAATTAAATTATATTGAGTAAAATCTGACAATAATTTACCCTTTTCACTGAAAAACTGATGATTTTAAAAATATAAAACGTTCAATTATTTTAGCCTTATTATTATGATCAGGTTTTCTTTCCAAAGCTTCTGTGTTTCACAATAAAGCCGTTAAATCCTAACTTTTCATTGCAAAACTCTCCAGGTATTAGCTGCAGAAAAATATCAAGAGGCGCTTTCACACCGGAGTACTTTTCCCAGGAATAGTTCCGATAGTTCCTGGGATTTTGCGTTCACACCAAAAAAAATCTGGAACTAGATCCTTTTTCCGGGAACCTTTTCACCCCCAGATAGTGCCTGCTAGAGAGGAGGAAAAGGTTCCTGTGTCTGATTGGCTGGGCGGATTGCAAACCACGTCCCGTAAAACTTCGAAAAGTTTTTGTGAAGCCACCATTTTATTATCCTGGCATTAGCATTATTAGCATTAGCATTCGCCCAGCGCACAAACGCAGAGAGACTAACTTATGGCAACACAAAATAAAACATGGGAGCGGTGGAGATGAGGAGGTGTCTGCGTTCTGGTGATTTCCTCTGAAGGCTTCAGTAGAAGCTGCTGGGAGTCCCAGCAGCTTCTACTGAAGCCTTCCCAAACTCCGGGGACTTCCGGCCGGGGACTCCGGGTGGCAGTATACGCCGTGAAGTTGTTTGCAGCCTGCCAGTAAACCCAAAGCAGAAGAAGAAGAAGTGACGTCAGCGGCTTCATTTGCCTAATCCACCCCCAGGGACTTATTCCGGTGTGAACGCGATCTGTACTTAGTTCATCAGAAATAAAGAGTTCGGGGGGACTCAGTACCCGGAACTATTCCTGGGGAAACTACTTGGTGTGAAAGCGCTAGGGCAATTAATCGTATTTTAATCGCAATTACGATTTTGGCCTGCCACAATTATGAAAACAACATAATCGAAAAAAAACGATTATTTTGCTTTGCTAGGTTGTGACAGTGCAACATATTTGATCTAATTTATTTTAGTCTAATTTATTTGTATTTATCATATTTATATATGTTTAGTAGCTTGTGGAAGTGCGCTCCAAAATATTTGTTGATCTTGTTTATTGGTATTTATTATTTATTTAAATGTTTCATTTATTTTATTTATTTGTGTATTGGTTTTTCAGTTGAATTATACGTTCAGGGTAATCAACAGTTAAAAAGATACTGTTCAAATTATTATTTGTATTTGTTTTATAGTTCAATAAATGGATGTTTTCAAAGTCAATGAATAATCGTATTTAATAATCGTGATATCAATTATTGACCAAAATAATCGTGACTATGATTTTTGCCATAATCGCACAGCCCTAGAAAGCGCCTTATATTTAGACGTTAATTATACTAAATTGACCCGTTCTCTTCCTCTCTTTCCCACACAGACACAGCGCAGACGTGCATGCAGGCGTATAATACACATAAATATATATATAAATAAATACGTACGTTATTGTTGCGCGTCTCCACGGCGGGGAACTTCCTGACGATGAATTTGACGGCAGACTCCAGGTTCTTATCCACCAGGTAGGAGGGCTTGGCTTTGGGGTCGCCACACGCCTGAGAGAGAGAAGGAGAAGGAGGAGGAGAAGTGAGGACAGACCGACGGGAAACACAGGAACATTATATTCACGTTAATCTGAGGTGTTCTGCATGGTGGGGGGTGTTAGATGTGAAGGGGAGACAGGAAGTGCTTCAGTGGAAACTGTTTATCGTAAAACATGTGTAAAATATTCAAATGACTGACATTTAGAGGAGGACTATAGAAAGCATGGAAACACACACACACTTCATTGCAAGTGGCCTCTTTAGACGTTGCTTTGCTGAAGGATAGCGTGTGTCTCCATGTTTGATAAAACAGTTTCCTGTCAGACACTGAGCCTGAGAGTGATCAGAGGTTCACCTGCTGAGCTGTGGACAGAGATACAGACTAATATGGTCATTAAACAATATAAGGGATGCAATTAACACATATGTTCCTTATCAATTGATGTTTTTTTAACATGTATGTTGGTTGAAAATGTCCATTGGCTTTATTAAGATATAAATCAGATAAAAGCATCTCCATATTTGAGGCTGAAAAATGACTCGTAGCATTAATTGATTTGTCAATTAGTGTCTGAATCTCTTATTTCTCCTACATATTGGATTAGATCCACATCTGGAGCATCTTATGATCGTGTTATTTTGATCCTCAGAGGTGGTCCACAGCTCAGAGAGGAGAACCACTGAGAGTAGAAGAGGGTGTGTTTTGTTTCAAACTGAAGGTCCATCACTGGTTAGTAAAGCTGCATGGTGGGCAGTGATGGAGGTCACATGAAGAAGGGATTGAATGAAACAGAAGAAAGGAAAAGAAACTGAGAGAAAGTCCTGTTTTATTATCTGCTCTTTCTAAATACTAATATCTCTAAGTCTGGTAGGTAGCAACAGCACTGATGCATTATGGGTAGTGTAGTTTTGAATGGTGAGGGGGATGTGGTGCATGCATGTGCCAGAAACAGAGTGGATGTTTATTGGCTGGAACAGAAGAGACTTTCTGAGGATCAGAGGTGGGAAGTATTGGAGTACAAATACTTCCTGACTGTACTTCAGTACATGTTTCTGGTATCAGTACTTTACTCCACTACTTATTACTTTCTACTTCTCACATTTCCCAAACAGGCTGGTTCCTTTAGTTTGAATGTGTGTTTGGTGGCGTGATCATTATTATTTAGAGTCATTGCGTGCCTATTGATTTGAACACGATCCGTGTATCCATCATTTCCTGGTCTTCTCTAAAGAAGAGGGACCAATGAAAACGTTGTCATGTTGCCGTTGTTCAGCATGGAAACATTCATTAGCTAACAATGACATTATTGTTCTATTAATATAAAGGGAGGTCAGGTACTCTTTAAAACAGCTGCTAGTTATGGGTACTTTTTACTGAAGTACATTTCAAAGCCCTCTTTACTTTCACTTGAGGAAAGAAGTTTAGTCAGTACTTCTACTTTCACCAGAGTATTTTTAAACACGAGTATCTGTACTTCTACTTGAGTAAAGGATGTGTGTACTTCTACTTGAGTAAAGGATGTGTTTACTTCTACTTGAGTAAAGGATGTGTGTACTTCTACTTGAGTAAAGGATGTGTGTACTTCTACTTGAGTAAAGGATGTGTGTACTTCTACTTGAGTAAAGGATGTGTGTACTTCTACTTGAGTAAAGGATGTGTTTACTTCTACTTGAGTAAAGGATGTATGTACTTCTACTTGAGTAAAGGATGTGTGTACTTCTACTTGAGTAAAGGATGTGTGTACTTCTACTTGAGTAAAGGATGTGTGTACTTTTGCCGTCTCTGCTGAGGACTCACTTCCTCCAGAGAGTGGAGACACACTGTTAGAGCCAGTATTTTGTTTTTATAAGAAAGGCCACGTAATCTGTAGTCAACAGAGTATAAAAGACTACAATTCCCACCTTCTCTAAAGTGACCGTGATGGGCAACCCGTCAGAAAGACGCATGTTCTTGTTTGTACTGTTATGTAATAAAATGATAAATATATTTAAAAGTGTTGGTTTATGATCACATTTGTATATAATAATGTACGAGGTAAGTACAAATAATCTTAGTTCTCTGGCCCTAACAGAGATATAAATGATTGCGTACATTTACAGTTTCTTATTTCTCCAGCTGTCAAACAATCCATTTCTCACTTATTCTAAGAATGAACTGAACCCACTAAAAGGATTTCTTCTCAAATAATCAGGAAATGTAAAAACAATAACTAATCTCTCTCGTTCAGATTAATGTTGTCAGGCATGTCACAGTAAACTCATATTAGGTTTACACACTGTTGACAAAGGTGTGGTCTGTGCAGCACGTTTTAAACCCTCTGAGATGTTTCTGCTACCGAGGATTTAGAGTTTCATCACACCGTTAATTACAGATAAGCTACAGCTAACTGATGAGCATCAACTGTGGATGATCCCTGAAGAGTTTATGAGGAAAGCACCAACTGGAGGAGACTAGGAATCAGCATGGGATACAAAGTAGGTTTAATAAGCTAGAAAAGGGTACCCCACAAGGGAAAAGGGCTAAATATGCTAGCTACGTAGTAAAAAAAAATACAGAAAGGCTACACTGCAAGCGCAATAGGCTAATCATACTAGCTAGCAAGGCAAAAGAAGCAGAATCATGCTAGCTACTTAGCGAGAGAAATAAAAGGCTTCACTGCAACAACAAAAAAGCTATAAATGCTAGCTTCTTAGTCAAAAAAAGCAGAATAGGCTAACCATACTAGCTACCTAGCCAAAGAAAATAAAGAAGGGCTACACTGCAAGCGCAATAGGCTTATCATACTAGCTACCTAGCCAATAACAACAGAATAAGCTAAACATGCTAGCTACTTAGCCATATAAATAAAAGGCTTCACTACAAGCAAAAAAAGCTAACAATGCTAGCTTCCTGGCCAAAAGAAATAAAGAAATGCAATAGGCTAATCATACTAGCTTCTGAGCGGAGTGAAATAAACAAACTAGCAACCTAGCATGAATAAAATAAACAAAAGGCTACACTGAAAGCAAAAAAAAGCTAAAAATGCTAACTATTCACCCCAAAAATTAAAATGGGAGGGTGACAAGCTAAATAGGCTAATCATGCTAGCTACCGAGGCAAAAAAAGCAGAATAGGCTAAACAAACTAGCAACTTAGCAATAAATACAATAAAATAAGTGCTACACTGCAAGCTAAAAGGCTAAAAATGCTAACTATTCACCCCAAAAAAACATGCTAGCTACCTAGCCAAAAATGTTTAAGAAAGGATCCGATGCAAGCGCTATAGGCTAATCATACTAGCTTCCTAATGAAAAGCAGAATACGCTAAACAAAGTAGCAAAACATTAATTAAAATAAAGGCTAAACCGAAAGCAAAAATGCTAAAAATGCTAGCTATTCACCACAAAAATTCTAAAGGGAGGGGGACAAGACAAGCTAAACATGCTAGCTACCTAGCCAACACCATTACTGCAGGCTCTCACACCCAGTTGGACACTGAGGGGGGGGGGTTGACACAGAGAACAACAACATGACTTCAGCACAGATCAATGGACCTGCAGAGATGCTTCCTCGCTCCAACGTCTCTCACACCGGACAAGACCTACACGTTGATTACTGTGATGTGATTGTGATGTGCTATATGTGACATGTATGTAGTAACGCGTGTTCTCTTATATCCTTTCGCCTCTAGCTACTTGTCTTTCATCCTTTCTTTATAACTAATGCTGTTGATGTGTTGTGATTTTAAAAAGGTGATTATTATCATCTGGAAATTAGCAATGTTGGCTAAAGCTAATGCCCCATTTCCTGTTTGTTGTGATTAATGGGGACTGTCCATGACACTATCAACAAGTAATTTGAGTGTGTGAAAAGGCTCAGAGACCCCCGTGTGAATCTGTTCAGGTGTGTGAGAGGAAGAGGGGTTGTTAACGAATCAGAAGATGTTGTTGATCTAAAACCACAATCCTCGCTCTACTTCACACCGACATTTATTTACCCTTTGACTCACGCCGGGGAACTGCAGAGTGAAAAACACCGACTGGTTATTACAGAACATCGGTTTGATTTCTGAAGGGACTCTACAGAGGTTTCCATGTTTTAGCCCAAACTTCTAAATTCAGGCCTGGACTACTGACTTAATTTATGATGCTAGCTCTGGAAAGCTACTTGCTATGGAGACTTTGTGGTGCTTTCAAGTGATTGTAGGACGTTCAAACCTTTTACAATATGAGAAAATCCCATTTATGAATCATCTGTTTGAGCCCAAACTCAAAAGGTTTATTTGCTCTAAATACAGGCCTGGACTACTGATTTGTATTATGTACTGATCGAATGCTTTCTGATGGAAAGGTAATTGCTATGGACACTTGGTGGTGCGTTCAAGTGATTGTAGGACGTTCAAAACATCCAGCGATCTTTTAAAATATGAGAAAATCCCATTTATTCTATTTTAGCCCAAACGTAAGTCTTTTATTTTGCTCCACTTTGGTGTCTAAATACAAACAGTTTGTGCAGGAATCTACTGATCGAATGCTTTCTTACTTAAAGTGGACCTATCATGGTATATTTAAATGATATATTGTAGGGCCATACCTATATAAGGTATATTTATACGTTTCTGTTTTCAAAATACCAAACAGATCATGCATTTTAGCCATGCCTCATTTCGCTCAATTTGCATTTTTTTTTAGCTCTGCTCTGCAAGGGCAGATTCAGTGAGAACAGCACCACCTACAGGCCTGGCATATGTACGACAGCGTCTCCAGCGCTTTCGAACGGCAATGGCCGTGGCTGTCTCCTCCTGATTGGTGGAGTTGGCCCAATAGCCGTAGCGCCACCGTCCTGACGTCAGGACAGTGTTCAAATCTGGATCAGTTTTTATCCGTTGCAGCCCCTTTTTTAGAGATTTGGGTATGGAGGAAAATAGAGAGGGTTGTGTTTTCTGACACTTGGTGAGTTCCCTGGAACACCGGGGACACATATTCATGTAGAAAAGACGTACAAAAGTGCATTTTGCATGATAGGTCCCCTTTAATTTATGATGCTAGCTCTGGAAAGGTAATTACTCTTGACACACGGTGGTGCGTTCAAGTGATTGTAGGACGTTCAAACATCCACGATTTGGGAAAATCTAATTGTTGTAATCGTCTGTTTTAGCGTTCAGGCAGTAGATGTGATATCAGAGTTTCCCACCACCACCTGATGTCAGTAAATGTCCCTGCTGTTGCACAAAGACAGGATTTCTGACTCTAAAACCCCATCTTTCGAATCATCCGTGTTGTTTTTCTGACGTACAGTTTGTTGATGTGATGCAGCGACTGTTGGAGATTCTGATGAAGCATTTCAGTAAACAAATAGACAAGAAATTCAAGGTGAGCACCTGTGTTGGGACGATGGTTGGCAGCAGGGATGTAAACATTGATGGGCTAAAACATGCAAACCTTCTGTTATTTAGCATCAACTTAAAAACCTGGCTTCTTCTTCTTCGTTGGTTCAGCCAACGCAGCGGCACCTAGCTCACCAATTCATCTACTATTAACTAGGGATGGGAATTGGAAAGCAAATGTATATTCGAATATTTGACCGAATTGACATGATAAAGATATTCATAACTCATATTGGAATACCTGAATCATTTTGAATGTTTGATTAGTCATCCCTGCTATTAACAGAATTAAACAGAATTGGCTGTGCTTGTGTTAGCATAAAGATCTCTATACATAGTTTTCTGGCGGTGCAATAATCTGTCTCTCTGGGGTCTGATGGGGGGATGGATGGGAGAAGGGGGTGAGGTGGATGAAGGGTGAGGGACTAGAGGAGACCTCGCCTCCCCCCTCGTGTCTCCACTCAAAATACCAGATAACCTCTCAAACTGACACACATCTCAAAACTTTATCTATGGTTTCATTTAAGGCTATTATTGTCATTTGTACACAGTTTAGAAAATATCAATGAAAATCTACACATTAAACGATCAGACTTCCATCAGGAGCGTCAGAAACGATGCAAACCAATTTAACAAACTGTGCAGGGAGATTCTTGGGTAGATTATTGTGTATTATTATACGTTAAGCTACCTAGCAGTACTTAAAAAAACATGTGATTGCTCCACCTTTTCCATCTGTAACATTAAAGGTGATCACAGATTGATGTATTGATAATATGATATAAATAAATAGTGACAAAGTGAGTTATTCTGCATAATAAAGTATGGCTTTACCCTGTAGTAATATTACTTTTTAACACGTTAATGGGGATTATTGTCCAGGCAAACAATACTTTCTATGGTTTACCCAAACATATATATATTTAAGTAAATATACATTAAACTATAAACACTTTCTAGAGGTTTTTTACTCATTGTAGTCGGTTACATAGACTTCAATAGACATACGTGTCAAAATGAAGTGTAATGTTTGTGTGCTACAATAAAGAAAAACACTCTTATTTTGAAATAAATATACATAAACGTGAAGCTACCACTGTTGTGTAGAGGGTTTGAATCACACTGCAGCCACCCCTAACCCTAACCTTACAACAAGTGCACTCAAACTGGACATAATTTGTTCTCAAATCAAGTCTAACATAGTTTTTGCGTTAGCTTTGCAGACTGGTGAAAGGGCGAGCTAATGTTTGTGTGCCGCTCTTATTTTGAAATAAAGCATGGGGAGAAAACATGTGATGCTGCATCATAAACACTGACAGTGATGGAGCTCTTCAGATTCAGACATGGAGAGGAGGGAGGAGCAACAGATCATAAAGGGACGAGGACGAGGAAGAGGAAGAGGAAGGGAGGACGAAGAGGAAGAGGAAGGGTGGAGGAAGTGGGGTTTCATCAGTGGAAGGTGATAAACTTTGCAAACCTTCCAAACTTGTCCTTGCTGCATAGGAGAGGGGGGAAGCATTGGAACGGAGAGAAGAAGAGAAGAAATCAAAAACAAAGAGCCCACCTATAGACAAACTGCTGCTCTACACACACACACACACACACTTTCTCTCTCTCTCACACACACACACACACACACACACACACACACACTTTCTCTCTCTCTCACACACACACACACACACACACACACACACACACACACACACACACACACTTTCTCTCTCTCTCTCACACACACACACACACACACACACACACACACACTCTCACAGGTGTTTTCTGAGAGGTCAGTTAAGGACAGCCGTTCTGTTTCAACACAACACAGAGAACAGCACATGCTGCGCAGACATGTGATCACATTGTAACACAAAGTGATCCTAACCCTACAGACAAGTCTACCTGGCAACAGTGTGAACGAGGAGATGTTGAAACCCCCACATTTTGATGTTAGAAATGTGTATTTAGGGTCCCCAGCACATAGAGACTGCTGGATGATAACCTGCATATGATGGGTAGTTTACACAATTAGCACAAGTTGTGTTAAATAGCATTAATATGTAAACAATAGTAAAAACAGAAATGCCTTTATTGATTTCTGAGTGGTTCTGGAGGTTAATGAGGACGCTGAATCCATTTCTGACATTTTCAGAATCATAAATGGCAGTTTTAACCAGAAAGAGGCCATCTTAGTGTTATCTGGGGGTCGGTTTTGAAGTTTTAAGGGACTCTGGATCATTTGGTTTACACAGATCGCTTATTTATTTGAAAATAAATTGTCCACAGGAGAGGTAATAATGCTCTCTATATCCAACGGTCCCAACACGACTCATGGTAGTGAAGTCAGTACAAATATGGCCACTTTCTGGTTAAAACTGCCATTTATTATCCCGAAAATGTCACAATTGGATTAATATACATTTCTAACATTAAACTTTGGGGTACTCAACATTTCCGGGTTCACAATAGGACTCGATGGGCTGGCAAACAGACTGGATAACAACAAAGACTATAACACATCTGTTGTGGAATATATAAATATATATATACTGCTTTTTAATTATGATTAATACTGTCTGCTATTCAAATACTGTGAGAAATATGGAAATAACTGTGCAATATATACTTTACTTTCACTACTGTATACATGCTACACTGTGTGTGTGTGTGTGTGTGTGTGTGTGTGTGTGTGTGTGTGTGTGTGTGTGTGTGTGTGTGTGTGTGTTTTCTCTGCAGTATTCACTGGCTGCAGTATCTGCTTCACATTCCTGTTGCTTAGTAACAGCTCAATGCAGCGTTCACTGAAGCACGAAACATGCACGTCTGAAAATATCAGGTCATAGTTTTAGAGACACGAGAGGTTCATTTATACTGAGCTGTGATTTAAAGGGTTTTCAAGTGAGAAACGAGGAGGACGCATGTGGGTCAAATGAAAAGGCCCTGGCGTGAAGTCGAATAAAGAGCTTCAGGGATGATGTATTTCTGAGTTGGACCCTGAAGGCAGCATCTCTCTGGTCCAATGGGATTCCTCCATTTGATTTTGGATTATTGTGCTAACGTGACGGCCGTCTTGGTATGTGGTGCGAGACGGGAGATGTAGTTCATTGAGCGGTTTCACACAAAAAAAAAAGTGTTACTTCGCAGTTTTACGGCACATTTTAATTTTTTTGACTTGCGAAATTATCTTTTAAATTGACAAACATCATCTGTGTAATTCGTGGCTCAATTCAAACGGGATCGAAAGATAATCTTTCTCTCGCCATTGACTTCAATACATACTTTTTCCGAAATAAGGTCCCATGGAGCTCCCCCGGAAAGGGAGGGACTTCGCCTCTCTATAAAGGAACTACAGCACGTCACATGACTTCACGTCACCACCGATAAGCTAAAGTTTAATGTTGCTCCTAGTGTGCCATTTCAAATCAAATACTGTATATATAAATATATCAACAGTGGCATAAAGATCAGGTTGTGCTGTTTTCCCCAGGGGAACTTGCCATTCAGGCCATGAGAAATGTATTTCTCCTTAATAGCTCATAAAGATTCCATTAAAATGACCAATGAGGGGTTAAATTGCCCATCAGGGATAACCTTCGTTAAATGTCATCCTGTCATTATTTTCCCCTGTAGGTTAACTTTACATGTGTGACTGCAGCGACTGTCCCTGCAGGGCCACCGTAGGCATTACCAGGCCAGAAAAGACATGCTGTGAGTAAGCAAGAGAGGAGAAGAAGAAAATCCTGATGTCGTACGAACCACTGCATCATCAAAGTCTAAATAAGTGTAAAAGAACTTGGAGACAAATTGGACAGAGGAAAAATAAAAAGGCAACGTCCTCTCCAATCAAAAACTCCACTTTAAAGAGTCCTCTCCTGCTGATGTTCAGGTGTATATCAGTATGTAGTGTCTCTACTTTAAAGAGTCCTCTCCTGCTGATGTTCAGGTGTATATCAGTATGTAGTGTCTCTACTTTAAAGAGTCCTCTCCTGCTGATGTTCAGGTGTATATCAATATGTAGTGTCTCTACTTTAAAGAGTCCTCTCCTGCTGATGTTCAGGTGTATATCAGTATGTAGTGTCTCTACTTTAAAGAGTCCTCTCCTGCTGATGTTCAGGTGTATATCAGTATGTAGTGTCTCTGCTTTAAAGAGTCCTCTCCTGCTGATGTTCAGGTGTATATCAGTATGTAGTGTCTCTACTTTAAAGAGTCCTCTCCTGCTGATGTTCAGGTGTATATCAGTATGTAGTGTCTCTACTTTAAAGAGTCCTCTCCTGCTGATGTTCAGGTGTATATCAGTATGTAGTGTCTCTACTTTAAAGAGTCCTCTCCTGCTGATGTTCAGGTGTATATCAGTATGTAGTGTCTCTACTTTAAAGAGTCCTCTCCTGCTGATGTTCAGGTGTATATCAGTATGTAGTGTCTCTACTTTAAAGAGTCCTCTCCTGCTGATGTTCAGGTGTATATCAGTATGTAGTGTCTCTACTTTAAAGAGTCCTCTCCTGCTGATGTTCAGGTGTATATCAGTATGTAGTGTCTCTACTTTAAAGAGTCCTCTCCTGCTGATGTTCAGGTGTATATCAGTATGTAGTGTCTCTGCTTTAAAGAGTCCTCTCCTGCTGATGTTCAGGTGTATATCAGTATGTAGTGTCTCTACTTTAAAGAGTCCTCTCCTGCTGATGTTCAGGTGTATATCAGTATGTAGTGTCTCTACTTTAAAGAGTCCTCTCCTGCTGATGTTCAGGTGTATATCAGTATGTAGTGTCTCTACTTTAAAGAGTCCTCTCCTGCTGATGTCCAGGTGTATATCAGTATGTAGTGTCTCTACTTTAAAGAGTCCTCTCCTGCTGATGTTCAGGTGTATATCAGTATGTAGTGTCTCTACTTTAAAGAGTCCTCTCCTGCTGATGTTCAGGTGTATATCAGTATGTAGTGTCTCTACTTTAAAGAGTCCTCTCCTGCTGATGTTCAGGTGTATATCAGTATGTAGTGTCTCTACTTTAAAGAGTCCTCTCCTGCTGATGTTCAGGTGTATATCAGTATGTAGTGTCTCTACTTTAAAGAGTCCTCTCCTGCTGATGTTCAGGTGTATATCAGTATGTAGTGTCTCTACTTTAAAGAGTCCTCTCCTGCTGATGTTCAGGTGTATATCAGTATGTAGTGTCTCTACTTTAAAGAGTCCTCTCCTGCTGATGTTCAGGTGTATATCAGTATGTAGTGTCTCTACTTTAAAGAGTCCTCTCCTGCTGATGTTCAGGTGTATATCAGTATGTAGTGTCTCTACTTTAAAGAGTCCTCTCCTGCTGATGTTCAGGTGTATATCAGTATGTAGTGTCTCTACTTTAAAGAGTCCTCTCCTGCTGATGTTCAGGTGTATATCAGTATGTAGTGTCTCTACTTTAAAGAGTCCTCTCCTGCTGATGTTCAGGTGTATATCAGTATGTAGTGTCTCTACTTTAAAGAGTCCTCTCCTGCTGATGTTCAGGTGTATATCAATATGTAGTGTCTCTACTTTAAAGAGTCCTCTCCAGAACAGATGTTTTCTGCAGCTCGATGGAGTAATGAGTGACGGTGGTTATTAAATGGAAAAGAACATTGCTGTGATTTTAGTCGATGATATTGTTGTTAGTGAGCATGGGTCATAACTCTCTCCAAAAGGTAGAAACACAACACCCAGATCTGTTGCCTGTGTTTTCATAATTAAGCCACTAGTTGTGTAAGCATTTCAGAAATAAATAGATTTAATTGGTCTCCAAATTGTTATTTAAATGACCAGAAGGAGCTCACTAATCGTCTCACAGATCATAATCCCAGTTCTTTGATTTCTATCTTTGGGGTTTTTCTAGTTTTTGGATGCTGAAGACATTTTTAAAAGGTGTTATAGAAGAGCACATGGATGTGTTTATTTATATAACCCTAATGGTGAGGAAGATCAGGAGAGATATGAAGATGAAGGGTCAGAAGAAAGAGGAAGGACGGAAGTAAGGAGGGAGGAGAGGAAGGGCGTAATAAGAGAGAAATGACTGTCTGACAGCTCATACTGTCTGCAGAGAATATAAACACACAGGATGAGGATATTTAACTATCTGCTGATTGGTCAATATCCGACACTTAAGTCAAAAGTTCTGACTTTTTCCTCAAATATACAGATTTTTTTAAGAATTCAGATTTTGTTTTTAAAGAAATCTGACTTTTTTCCCTTATTCTGAGTTTTGTCAAAATTCTGAGATTTTCACAATTAACAGTTTTTTCCTAATTCTGACTTTTTTTTCACAAAATGCTGACTTTTAACCGAATTGTGATTTTTTTTCCGAATTATCTTTTTTTTCCTCTGAATCCTGAGATTTTCGGCCAAACATTTTTTTCTCCCAAAATCAATTGTTTTCCTTATTCTGACTTTTTCGGAAAGTTCCGTCTTTTTTTTATAAAAATAAGTATTTTTCGAATTATGACTTTTTTCTCAAAATCCAACATTTTTTTTCTTCGAACTATCATATTTTTTCCTAATTCATATATATATATTTTTTTTTAAATCAGTATTTTTTCCGAATTATGACTTTTGTCAAAACTGTGATTTTCACAGAAATAGATTCTCACTTTTTTTCTGAACTCTCATTCTTATTCAGAGTTATTTTTCAATCAATATTCTGGTCTTTTTTCAGAATTCTTACTTTTTAATGAGTCTTATATTAAGAATTCTGACTTATTTTTATATTTGTGAAATCAAACTAGCTGATGATCTTAGAACCACCAACATACATCCTATTCCTTTAACACTGAATGCTGAGCAGTAGAGGACAGCTCCAATGGAAATGAACAGTTTGGGCTTTCAGGCGGTTTATCTACTCTGCCTCTTTCTCTCGTCTCTATGTATTCATCATATTCATCATCCATTCCCAGTCCCACACAAACAGACCCACTACTCTTTCCCTCCCACACACAACCACTGTTTCAACACACACAGGAGTCAGTAACACTAATACATGATGTTATATGTATGTGTCGAATGCAATGCTATAATGCACTTTAAAGCAGCAGATGTCATGTGAATGTCATGTGAATGCCACTCAGAGTGGCTTAAAATGCAAAAAGACATACATTTGTGTTAAATAAATGATTATTTATATATATTTTTCAAATTATGAGAGCTAAACACCTGCTAGATACAGCTATAAAAAGAGATGTTTGCCTTTGTGTTATTTCTTTAACCATATATATCTACTATTTTAATAGTAGTGTTTATGTGTTGGTGGGTAGTTGTTCAAGCTGTACTCTGGTGCTGTTAAGAGTGTTTGTTGACATGTGTCACTTTAATTGAATAAACTGCAAACTAATGACACTAAATACTCTTAGCTTCATCTACTTAACATTAAACAAGCCAGCTAAACGTAGCTATATATAAGCTTAGGTGTAGAGAAACATCAATTATCCACATCAAAATAGCTTGTATAATAGCACTACATTTGTTTCCTCCTATATCTTCTTTCTGTGTCTCTTTATGCACCATTAATACCAAAGAAAATGTGTAATGTAAACGTACTTGGTAATAAAACCATTCTGTTTGTAACCATTAGCTGTTAGCATTAGCATCTGTGTTTTGATGGAGCAGAGACGACGCCCGTTGCTAATGCAGGCCTAATTTGCACGATAACACCTAAAGGAGTTTAATGTACCAGATTAGGTTGTAAATTAACTGATACACGTTAACTATACTGTTTACAACACGTCTAAAGTTGTGTTTAATTAAACGGAAGACCAGTTTAAATCGCAAAACCGACGGTGTATGTATAGAGAGAGAGAGGCGGGGCTCCGTTCATTCCTATGAGACTCGCTCAGTGTCGCATGAAGCCTGAAATAGAGCGACTGTAGAGTGAGAAAGTGTCCGAAAATCGGCTTCGGAGGCCGGCTAATTTCCTAGAGGTTGGAGGCTACTTTACCGCAAGCTAACGCGACTAGCTTAAGGATAGAAGGGACGCTTTATTTAGATAACGTAAGTACATATTCAAGTTTAGAATGGTAGTATTAACGATGGTGAATATGTTTGTTATTAATACTGTACATAGTATGTATATGGAATGTATCTTACTGCCGTTAGCGATGGGATACTGCTAATGCTACTACCGCTGCTAATGCTACTACCAGTTACTACCGTGCTAATGCTAACAGTAACATACCAGTGATACTACTGCTGCTAATGCTACTCCAACCACTGCTACTGACACTACTACTATAATGCTACTGCCGCTGCTAATGCTACCACTACTACTAGTACTACTGCCGCTGCTAATGCTACAACCATAACTACTACCGTGCTAATGCTACCACCACTACTACTACTACTACTACTATAATGCTACTGCCGCTGCTAATGCTACACCCACTGCTAGCTCATCAGGCATTCCGCGTTCATATTGCCACTCTCTCACAGATACTGTTATTGTATGTGTTTATGGGGATATGTGTGTGTGTGTGTGTGCGAACCTTTTTGATATTGTAAACCCGGGTGAGCATCCCGACGCCTCGGTCGTTCAGGATGGTCAGCTTTTCGGCCAGTTTCTGCTGGCTGGGCTGGATCACTCCCCGAGACATCTTCGGTTAAATGTGTAGATTCAATCCAGATAGAAAATATGTAATATCAGGAATAATATCCGCAGCTTGTAGTGATGTAAATAAAGGAGTTAGAAGCCTGTGTTTCTGCAGGGATGTTAGATCTGGGCCATGTTTCCGGACTCCACCCCACCGTCTCTCTCTCCCTGGGTTTTCGGAGGATGGGGAGGTTTGTCCTGGTTTTTCCAACGAGGCTGTGCTGCGTTCAGGGAAACCTAGGAGAATAGTGTACCTGAGAAGATTAAGTGATACGATATGACAGATATTTAAATGTTTTAACAATGTGTGCAGAAAGTTTTACCAAAAACGATTAGGGCTACATGAGAATAACATTTTTATTTATTTTTTACAAATTGGGCTTTTTTCAGAATTTTTACTTTTCTTCAGTATTCTGACTTTTTTCTTTAACAAAATTTGACTTAAAAATGCAAATGCTGCGATAGTGTTAATGTCCCCCATTGTCTGTACTGACACCAGTAATCATGACAGATTGATTTGTGAATAAATAAACCAAAAAACATCATTTATAGCCACACCCTGAGCACCTTTCCTTTCTAAAAATGTACTTAACTACTTTACTGTGAGCACCTGAACGCATCTCATTGTTGACGCAGCTTCCGACTGTCAGTGTTACAGCTGCTTTGTTTCTCTCCCATTTTACCAGGATTTCTCCCTGCAAACAGCTCTGTATTTGTTATAATGTTATATAATTATATACAGTGAAGCAGCGATGATCTGACTGACAGTTCATAACATTTAACCAGGTGGGTGCACGGGAAAAAGCTCCGTGATTTTACTCACAAACAGACATTATATATACACACGTGACGTTATGAACTTAAATGCACACTTTTCAACTCCAGATTCCAGATTGTGCACATACAGTTTGCTAGCTGTTAGTAAATGCACCTTAAAGTTAAGTTCACACACTGTGGTGGAGCTTCAGGACAAAGACCTGCAGACTCAGGGACAGTTTATTAAGCTCAACTCTCTGACTGCTTTTTGCACATGTCTGCAGAGCCCTCCACTTTAAAATATAGTTCACTGTAGTTTGCCATATACTCAATGGTGTTTTTGAGCTGTTAAGGTTATTTCTATAGTTTAAATGTGGTGTGTCTTGTCTTTAGCATCTTTTTTTAATGCTAAATTGTTTCTTAAAAATACTTAGTTTTTTATTATCCTTGTATATCTACTTTGCACCTTATTTGTTTAGATTGTTTATGTTCACAGCAGCAGACACCAAAGTAAAGTCCTTGTATGTGTACATGTTAAAAAGAGTGCTAACCTCACTCTGTGAAGTGCCTTCCTCGCCTTCAGTTAGGAAATACTTCCCAGAATATAGTGGGACAACAATAAGCTTGTGTAATATTGCATGTTTATTGGTGTCCCATTCGTTCAGTTGCACGAGAGACACTGATTTATCTATATATCTACAGTATGTCAAATATATAACACGTTTAAGTAGTTGTTATTCTTTTTTTTTTTTACTTATTCTTTATTAGTTATTTTCTCACATCCCCCTTTACATCCAATAGTATTCCAATTTAGATCAACAGTTTCTTTAACAAGGGGTCACAACATGTTTAAGGTATCAAATCCAAGAAATTGAAAATCCCAATGTCCTCCTATTACCTCCACCAGTGGTGTCCATCTTTCTTTCAAAGTTTCCCTCTGTAATCGTAGCAGATACATATGCTACGATATCTACTTTAATATATATTACTACTACTACTACTACTATCTCCACCATCTTAATACTACTACTAATATTACTACTACTACTACTACTACCTCCACCATCTTTCTTTCAAAGTGTCCCTCTGTAATCGTAGCTACTAATACTACTAATAATAATACTACTAATAATACTACTACTACTACTACTAATAATAATAATACTACGACTACTACTAATACTACTAATACTACTACTACTACTAATAATAATAATAATACTACTACTAATAATAATACTACTAATACTACTAATAATAATACTACTACTACTCCTACTACTACTACTGCTAATCATAATAATACTACTAATACTACTACTAATACTGCTACTAATACTACTACTAATATTACTACTAATACTACTAATATTACTACTACTACTAATAATACTACTACTGCTAATACTCATACTGCTGGGTAATATATTACTACTACTACCTCCACCATCTTTCTTTCAAAGTGTCCCTCTGTAATCGTAGCAGATATATCTACTTTTGTCTATTGTATACATGTGTATTAGAATTGTCAGCCATTCATTCAGGTGGGGGGAAGTTGTTATTCTTTAACTCGTGTTTAGATAAAGTGTGCGGTTGTTGTGTTTGTTGATGAATGTAATCAACAGAAAGCCATGCTTCTGAAGGGAAAGACTATTCAAAAGAACTAATCTACATTATTGGGTCAAATAAAAACACAGATCATCCTTTCTGTCTCAGGTTCCTGCGATGCATTCACTGTCTCAGGAGATCCAGGGTTTCTCCAAGAGCCGTCTGAAGAAACAGTGCACGAGGGTAACCACGGTGACCGGCAGGAGGCTGCTGGAGAGGAGGGGGGGTGGAGAGGATGATGATGGAGGAGTAGAGGAAGAGGAGGAAGGAGCTGCGTTTGGATTTGTAGAAGATACAAGTCTGGACCTGCAGGTGGGCGTGGTGAGACCCTTCATACTGCTGGGTAATATATCACTACTACTAATACTACTACTGTCTTGGCCATAACAACAAGTGTGGAAAGGACAAGAGGATGTATAAGAAAATATGTTTATTAACTAAAACTAACATAAAGACAAGGCAAGAGAGTGGCCGCTCCCGGCACAGGTCCTCCGCGGAGAGAGAGATCGAGAGTCTGATCAGGCCTTTCAATCCTCCGGTGCCAGCAGCCAGGTGCCAGCAGCCAGATACCTGTACTACGAAGCTGGTTCAACCTAACCTGGATATGTTGGAGTTAGCCGGTTGGCCCAATCCAAAACATACGCGCTCTCGCTAAACTGTACTACGACGCTGGTTATCAAGTGGATCGCTCAAGCCAGCCGTGTCCTATCTAGTTAGGTGCGCGTTCACATGAAAGGGGTGGTATCTGGAGCATTCGACCAATCTCAAACATGGAGAAGCGTACTGACAGCGCAGCGTCATATTTCCTGAATGAAAAGTGAACTCTAATATTAGTCAAATATGAAGAAGTTAAACTTTAAACATCCATGACTTAAACACTTTATCCAGGATCAAAGCCACATAGCTGCACCTGCAAGGTGAATACAGCTGGTAACAGAGAAAGTGTTTGAATGCGTACATTAACAGGTTTATGATATCACTGCCCCGTCTAAGACACGATCTGACTTTAATTACATTTGACTCCAGTGTTTCGTCAATTTAATGTGTTGCTTAAAATAATACTTCTGCATACAGTATGTGACACTGTGAGTGTTGCACGGCCAGATACGGCTCAGCTGACTCAGATAAGGAGATATATGATACATTATGATGTGATATGATATGAATGATAATGGGACACATCGACGTCTGCACTCACAGTGCCGCGGACTGTACTTAATGTTACTCTGATCCGGTTACTTATGTTGTGGCAGATATTTAAGTAAGCTTTCTTAACGCTAATGTTATAATAGTCAGATTGCTCTGAAGATGGGAGGGGATATTCTATTAATTTTCACGTTCACACAGTCAGTTGATTTTGGCCGGCCGTCTTTCCTGCAACGGCAGTTTTTCTGTATTTCCTCTATCCTGTAATATGACTTGATATCTTTAAACTCTGCACACTGAGCTCTGATTGGTCAGCAGGCGGTGCTTTCACTGAGTTGATCTCTTAGCCTGCCACCTAGCCTGCTCCGGAGCAGGTTAGCCGCTCAGCATAAGTTACCATGGAAATCTAGCCTGCTAAAAAGAGAACCAGCGTCGTAGGACCGGAAAGCCCGAGATTTCCCTGAAGTTCGCTAAGAGAACATCCGGCTTCGTAGTACAGGCCTCTGGTGTCCTCAATGAGCGCTGACACAACAGAGGGAGAACATTAAAGGGCCACACACACACAACAGGAGATAGCAAGGCAGGGGTCGTCAGACTACTACTACTACTACTACTACTACTACTACTACTACTACTACTACTACTACTACTACTACTACTACTACTACTACTACTACTACTACTACTACTACTACTACTACTTACTACTACTACTACTACTACTACTACTACTACTACTACTACTACTACTACTACTACTACTACTACTACTACTACTACTACTACTACTACTAATACTACTACTACTACTACTACTTCTACTACTACTACTACTACTACTACTACTACTTCTACTACTACTACTACTGCTACTACTACTGCTACTACTAATACTACTACTACTACTACTTCTACTACTAATACTAATACTACTACTACTACTACTACTGCTACTACTAATACTATAGCATTAAGAATAAACCCGTCTGTTAAAGCCGCCCAGAGACCTGTCCAAGTTTCCCAGAAACGTCCCTTTCTTTTTTAGATTCCCTGAACCTGGATTTTAAACCTGTAGAAAGGTCTTCAAGCCTCTCGGAGAAAGGACACAAGTTGCGTAGCTTTCTTTGTAAGAAACAATTTCTCATTTTGAGTTTATCCTTAGATTGTATTTGTGATTTAAATATCAGAAAATTGAGAAAATATACTATGGACTTTAGTGATCAACCAAGTCTGTTAAGAAATAAGAAAAACATGTAATAAAAATAGAAAATGTTAATCTTTTAGAAGCTGGAACCGGCTGATGTTTGGTTAGTTTGATAAATGACTTTAAAGTAGGGCTGCACAACATGTTATCTTGTGCAGTAAACACATTCTGCTACAGGTTATATTTTGAGTTAATTAAAAACAACAGGAGAAACCTGCAATTTAAATTCCTCTTTCTGCTTTTTATTGGTGCCTCTTGTGTTCAGATCAATTTGTAAAATAACAAACGAGGAATCATTTCATTCAGAAAGCAATTTATTTTAGCAGTACGCTGAAAGCGGCACAGGAAGCTGAACTGATTACAGTTTTAATATCTGTTTCATTTTTAATGTTACTGCATATTTTCCTCATATCTTGCAGCCCTTCCTAAAAGATGAATCCGTGTTTACAGGTTCAACAGAACTGATCAAACTGAACTAAACGCTGGATTTGTCTCTTGATGTAAACCGGGGAGCTGGTGATAAATATTCATGTCACGATTGGTTATCGTCAGCCTGCAGGGGGGCGCTTTATTTAAAAATAGAAGTTTTGCTGAGCAGGCGCATGAATGAGGTTTCTGAGGTTTGGTTCACTTTGTAACACCTGAGTCGTTCCCCATCGGAAATGAAAGGAGACGCTGGATGATGTTGTTCCATCAGAGAGCACAGAACCACCAAATAAACACATTTTCAGGGTGTTTTCTCTGTTTATTCACTGCAGAACTTTTTCTCATATTTTGACAATTTTCCCAGAATTCAAAGTTCTGACATACGTTTGTCTCATTTGACTTTTTTCTGAGATTTTGATTTTTTTTTCTGGTTTTGGCCTTTTTTCTCTCAGAATTCGAATTTCTGACATTTTTCTCAGATTTAGACTTTTTTTCTCATGTTTTGACAATTTTCACAGAATTTGACTTTTTTCTCACAGAATTCGAATTTCTGACATTTTCCTCAGATTTCTGATTTCTTTTCTCAGATTTTGACTTTTTTTCTCAGTATTTGACTTTTTTCTCATGTTTTTACAATTTTCTCAGAATTCGAATTTCTGACATTTTCTCAGATTTTTCCTTTTTTTCTCAGAATTCGAATTTCAGATTTTTTCCCCTCAGATTTCAGAATTTTGTTCTTAGATTTCGACTTTTTTTCCCTCAGAATTCGAATATCTGACGCTTTATTTAAAAATATAAGTTTTGCTGAGCAGACGCGTGAATGTGATGAAGCTGTTTCTGTGTCTCAGGATCTCAGGATGCAGCGCACGACGAGGAAACCCTGCAGAGGCTTAAGGTCAGTGAACGGGGTCAAAACACCGGCGTGTTGGAAACGAGATCTTCCTCTGGGTTTATCACTCTTTCAAACTATATTATCCAACTCAGTTTAAGAATCAGAACCCACACATTTGTTGGGATGGGATCGGTGTGAATTGAGAGTAGAAGATCAGGAAAAGCATGAAGTGTGTAGACATGTTCAAAGTTACTGATCTTGCAGGGGTTCGGGTATTTTACAATGAGTAAGGGGACATTTTAATCTATTAAAAGTAAGCCTTTCTGAAAGCATTTTCATTCACTAGTTAACATTTCTTGGTGCATGCTTTTTTTCAGAACATGTTTATCAAAGAGAGATTGTTATTATTTGGCTATTTGTTTTAGTTTAGGACACTTTAAATCACTTAGAAAATAACTTTATAGAGCCAGACTTTCCTTTAGCTTGTAGAAAAGGATGGATGTTACGGCAGATGTTGAGAGGACTCGGCTCTCTGAGGTAAACTGTATTTAAGTGAGAGTAGACAGAAACTGCTAAGTGAATTTCAGCCATCTGTCTCCCCCTTTTCCTCCCTCTTATCTCTCCATCTTTCTCCCTCGTCCCTCCTCTTCCTCTCTGCCCTCTGAGTCTGTGTTGCATCATCAATTTAACTGAAGACAGACCATCCATCTCTATCTCTCCTGCAAAAACAGTCGTTTTCAAATAAAGTCAGTCAGTTTTCCTTGGAGCTACGACCTCATCGTTAGAGCTAGCGACTTATCCTTCGTCATTTAAAGTCACATTTAGGAACTGAGTATTTTGTCCAGAATTAGATTTTTTTTCGAATCTATTTTCTCGGAGGAGTTGGTAAAAGTTTGCTTAAATACATTAAAAAAATGCACATTAAAAAAAATGGCAGACTTTAAGGTGGCCAGGTGTCCTCAATCAGCGCTGACACAACAGAGGGAGAACATTAAAGGGCCACACACACACAACAGGAGATAGCAAGGCAGGGGTCGTCACACTTATGGCGCATTTCCACTACACGGCCTCGCTCGGTATGGCGAGGCCTCGTTAGGACAGGCTCACTTTATGGCGCATTTCCATTACAGTTTAGGAACTGGGGCAGTATCTATAGTAACGCAGTGTAGGCGGAGCCGTGACGTCATCTTCAATGAGAACCCCAGAAAAACAACACAGCCGTTAGCTGTTAGCACTCAGAGCTCACAGCTCCTCATATCTGTTCAGAAACTAGACAAAAGTTAAACAAGTACAAACCACAGACTGCCTGTGTCATGGCGAATACAGTCGCTGCTTTATTTATGTCTGTATAGGCCGTTGTTGTGAGTGTGGACGGTCGGAGCATATACTGCGTTAGCTTAGCCAATCTCCATTTAGAAAACAAGCATTTTAAAAGGTTTTTCCCCTGCCGTCTGTCTGCAGACTTGACAAAGCATTAATTCATGGTTTTTACTAACCGGTATCAGTATGTTGTTACTTCGGCAGATTTTTTTTCGAATCTATTTTCTCAGAGGAGTTGGTAAAAGTTTGCTTAAATACATTAAAAAAATGCACATTAAAAAAAATGGCAGACTTTAAGGTGGACGGGTCGAATGAAAACCATTTTGAAATGTGTTCGTACTGATAACAGCAGTGTGTTTTTGTGGATATTGGAGTATTTGAAGCAAATACTTCAGCATCATTTCACATGTTGATCGTCAAAATATGCTGAAATACAGGAAGAAAAAAAAAAAAATCAGGTGGGCGGGGCCTACTTACATATGAGCTATCGACTATTCCATCCCAATTTATCTTTACATTTGACATGAGCTAATACCCTCCTAAAATCTAAATGTTCCGAGCTACTCTGTAAGAGGCGTTATATAAATACAGGTAAAAACGCATATTATTCAAAATGGCCGACTTTCGAGAAGGCGGGGCTAATGAAAGCCGATTTGAAATATTTCACTGCAGATTTCTCATTTTAGTTTTGTGAGTTTTGGAGTAGCTTTACAGAAAGAGTCACTTCTATGGCGTTGTGTTGTCCTCAGTGTCGTCTCTTCTTCCTGTCAGGTGACTCACGTTCTGAACGTGGCGTACGGAGTCTCTAACCTGCTCCCAGATCAGCTGGTTTATAAAACGCTGCAGATCCTCGACCTCCCCGACACCGACATCACGTCGTACCTGGAGGAGTGCAGCGGCTTCATCGAGCTGGCACGACAACAGGTGAACACTTCATGTAGAATACACCTTTATAGGTAGGGTGTCAGATTTTAAAGATAGATAGATAGATAGATAGATAGATGGATGGATAGATAGATAGATGGCTGGATAGATGGATAGATAGATAGATAGATGGATAGATAGATGGATTGATAGATGGATTGATAGATGGATAGATAGATGGATTGATAGATAGATAGATAGATAGATAGATACACTGTAAAAAAAAAAACGTTGTTTTTACGGTAAAAACCTGGCAGCTTTGTTGCCAGAATAATGATGTAAAAAATACGGTAAACTGTAAACAACTTTACAGAACAACGTGTATATTTTACAGTTTAAAACTGTTGTAATTTACATTTTAAATCTGTCATTTCAACAGCCCTTTTCTGCTGAATTAGCATGATCACGTTGCTATTAAACTGATTATTTCAGTAAGATTTACATGCAGTTGCTGTCTATTGTACATTGAATCCCATTCAATTTTACAGAAAAATACCAAACAAATAACACTGTTTAACTGTAAAAGCATCAGTGTAATGCTGTAATTTAACTGAATTTTCCCGCAAATTGTAATCAAAAGTTGTGTATAATTTAGTGTATTTTGCCGTAGTAATGACGAGTTTTACGGTGAAAGCAACATCTAAATACTGCAATTTAAATTTTCTGTAAAATGTATTTATTACAATTAAAATGCAGAAAAAACTGTTCTATGAATATCAATCTCATATATATATATATATATATATATATATATATATAGTATAAAACCGCCTGTAAGGATTATTGATATATAAAAATGTTTTTCCTATACATTAGTCAGATTGAAAGATTTCATTTAAACTACACTGCCTTCATATATATATGTTTGACTATTACCAGAAATGTGAAGAATGTAATCCAGGGTACACAGATTAAGCACTTAAAATTTAAAATGCAAAGCTAGATAAACCTCAAGAGCCACTGTATTAAAAGTTGAAAAAATTCCAACAAGAACTTGCCTTTCCAAGAATTTATTATATATATATATATATATATATATATATATAAAATAGCAGTGATCAAAAACATCTGTCATTTCTCAACATACATATTGGTAAAACATACAAACTTTTGAGAGTTACATATTGCATTTTTTAAAATTAGTTAAAAGAACATGAAAAAAAAAGGCACTTCAAATTTTAACTACGTTTTAAACAATCAAACAAACTGTAACTTGGGCACATCGCCACATGCCATTGATCTTACTGTCCATATTCAGACATCACGCCACTCATGGTCCGAAAGTTCCTGTATCAAGGTGAGGACTCTCGGGTTCACCTGAAGACGGGATGCACGTGTCTTCTCCACTTTGGTGCCTTCTCTGGGTTGATGGAGAAAAAACACCTTCAAATAAAAATACAAACAAACAACAGAATTAATAATAAAATAGCTTGCCTAACAACAAAAAAACTTCACATCAATCTTATTATTTTGAAGCCAAAATGATAATTATCTTAACCCCCAATTCACTGAAGCAGCTGCTTTAGATTTGTTGCAGTTTAATAAAATAAATTGTTGGATAAAGCCAATCCCAAAAAACACATACCTCTGGACAAACTCCAGGGTGGATGCCAGCTCTGACGGGTAGGCGATGTTGAAGCAATAATAGCTCCCAAACATCATGGACAGGGCAGAAACCAAGGAGGGGATGTTGTCCTGTACTATGTTTCGATCCACACTCAGCATGAATCGCCTTGAAGAATAGCATGATCGTCCTAAAAAATAAGAAAAACACAATTCAAACTAAATTAAAACAAGACTTGTCTTCCTGAAATATTTCACAAAACAATTTTAGCACACATTTTAAGGTCTGTTAAATTGCTCACCATCAATACAAAAATGTATGTATGTGTATTTGCAGGTTATGGGGAGATAAATGTAATGTCAATTTGACTTGCTTTTAGGGGATAGTTCATATTGTTTGAAGGGGGGTTGTAGGAGCTACAGTTTGGAGAAACAGAGAAGAGAACCAGCAGACAGCTAAGCAATGCACTGCTGTGGACATAGTTAAGCCACCAAAAAAACTAAAACAATATTACTCTTAGTGTATGCTATATTAAAGAATATTTTCAAAGCTCTACCTTGCTGTCAGACAGCTATACAGTCTGTTTCTGATAGGGACTGAAGCAGCAGGGTACATTTGTGACAATATTATAAATATAGCGTACACGTAAACTGAATTTTTAGGTGGCTAAAATACATTTCGCTGCTGCACCCATCCACAGCTTTACATACGTACCCGTACTCCTGCCTGTTCCTCCAAAGACATGCAAGTAATACACTGACTATGGATAAGTATCCATAAGCATCCAAACTAGCCCTTTACGAGCTTACAGTAACAAAAAACATTGTGCAACATAAACGTCTCAAATTAGACAGAAAAGAGAGAAAGAAGTGGCAGAAAGAACAGAAAAAAGTTGAGTGAACGTTTTTACTTACCACACACAACAATGGTGGGAGTCAACTGAACTTGGTCCATCTGTACTTCCCCTGCCAGGCATGTGTCCTCCACATAACAGAACATCGTGTCTTCCTTCTCATCAAAGTAGGACAGTAGAAGCAGCACCATGTCTTTGACGTCTTCAGAACAACCACTTAGCTCTCCTCTCATCACTTTAAACTTGGTTAAAGCCTGTAGCAACCTTTTGCTCTTGTACACAGCAACAGTATTCATGTAGTTCAGGAGTCGTTTCCCCTTCAGGTCCAAATTCCGTGTGAAAGTTTCTTGAAGCTCACTTCCTGTGAGTTCCTTGAAGTGGACTGCCATGCCAAGGTCGTCGAACCAAAACGGCCACTCTTGCAGGAGGGATTTTATATTTTCCCCCTGGTTGACTTGTTTACGCTGCGTGTAGAACGTTGACTTCATTAGAAGTTTGACCTCCTCTGGATTTGCATCAGTTTGCTTAGACATCACCCTCAGTTTTTCCTTTTTCTCCTGCTGGCTCTCTTCGGTCTCTCCAAGGGGCAGGAATTTTAAATCCCATGTAATGCACCCATAAGTGTCCTGGATTGCTGCTCTCTGTTCTGGAGGGACTTCATCTGTGTCTGACTCGTCGGTGCCATTCTTTCGTTTTCTTATTTTTGGGGTCGTGGATCGCTTCACATTCTCTATCCTATTTTGCAATTGCTTGACCAGAGAGTGATACCCTGGCCCGATCACGTCTCCCTCTATTATGTCTTGAAGAGACGTAGGATACTTTGCCACTATCTTTTTTGCAACTTCAATAGTGTGTCTTTTACTTAAGCAAGTACTTTTTCGCTTCATTTCACACACCAGAATCCGTACCATCTCTCTTCTCATTTGTGGACTAGGTCGTTTTCCTCTCTCCAGTGTCTGCATCAGTTCCTCTGGGAACTTATCCCACGGTATCACAAAGCTATCCATCCAGTCTATATCAGGGCTTTTGCAGCTGTTGGAAGAGGTTGAACTTCTGGGTGAATAGGACGTCAAGGATGCAGAAGGTCCTGGCGAGCCACCAACAGATGAGCTGCTGGATTCAGGAGTCTGGCCTGCAAAACACACACATACAAACAAAAAGAGTTATGAGGAACACAGTTTTAATGTTTCTATATTTCTGATTGATCTTTTATGCAGGCCACGTTGGGCACTGGTTGCATCCTGTACTACAATAGTCACAAGTATACATACATCTCAGCTTCCAAGCAGCAAGGACTTTTCTGGCTTGAATTGGCCTCAAAGCTGACAGCAAATCTGCTTCCTTAACAAACTGGAAATCCTCATAGGTCTCCACCCCAAGGGATTGTAAAGTATCTTCCAGAATATCCTTTGTCATCTCTGGAAGGTCAGGCAAGACCTCAGTGATGGCACTGCGTATAAATGTTTGCTCCATGTCTGTCATCTCTGGAATCATGGAAGAACGACACTTTTCGGTTTTCAAAATTACAAATGAAAGACAAAGATAATTAGACATTTAGTCAAGTAATACTGTACTTACATTATATACAGATAAGAGGAACCTCTAATTTGAGTATAGGGTGTGATTGAGGATGTATACTTTTTATTTCTGTACATTGCAGAAAACTGCTGTCACTTTAATATTTTTCAAATAGTATTTTATCATTTTCCCTAAGCATACATGTGCATTGTTAGAATGGTTTCAACACCACAGTAGCCAATATCGTGTTTATTTTGACAACACACTGTGTTTCAGCGGGATGACTTGGTGCCCGTTAACAATGTATGATGGTAACGGATAAAAATCTACCAAGTCGTTAATGTTAACACATTGCAACCTTGCATTCTGTTTTGTCACAGAGTACAGGTGGTATTCAGAATGATAGTCAGCTTTATGTATATCCATCACAAAATACACAGCTGAATAATTTTGAATTAAAATAATGAGCAGTTCTCCGAACTCCATGGACTCGTCATGTTTGGACACAAGGAAAAGCCCTTTTTTATATGATGTCAGAGTTCCCGTTAGAATATTTTTTTGCCGGTCAACATGTCCGTTAAAGTTGAAATCTTCCGGACAAAATTAGATAAGTGCCGGTTAAAGGTCTTCTTTGTTATTTATTGAGCTTTAAAACAAATTGATATGATTCGACATTAAACAAACTAATTATAGTAGATTAACTACATTATTCAAAAGTGTACAGTAATTTACAAAAACGCGGGAATAATAAACGGAGCGCTCTCTCCTTCTCCTGACAGCCCGTCAGTATCATGCAGCTCGCGGATCCAGTAATGAGTGACCCGACAGTAAAACTAAACATATCTATAACTAGTTTAGGTAGTTTGAGAGGTAATTAAAATAGCTACGTGTGATTTTCTAACCTGAAGTGTGTTTTGCTCTGCTCGCCGCTGCAGGGGATCATGCAGAGCTGCGTGTCGACTCGTCAGCAGCAGCCGATCTCTCTCTCCTGTCAGATTAGACTTTACTCGCATTTATGTCCATATCGATCAGATCTAGCTAGTTCTAGCTAATGATATGACTACCTGCTTGTTAAAAGACACCTAAACAATAAGCGTCGCTATGCAACCGGATGAGGCCACAAAGTATAGCGCAGCATTATGCATTTGTTTACATGCCCACCGGAACCCCGAGGCATTACCAACAGATCAACGCACAATCAACCCATACAGGACATCTCTTTCTCCACATTAAGTGTTAGACATTAGAATTGACAATTTTTGTCTGTCACATACTCTTTTGTCTGTCACATACTATTCTTGTCTGTCACATAAGTGGCGCAACTGATGCGGTATTGCGCTAAGGGAAAATTATTTTGACCGGACATTTTGACCGGAGAGATTTAGATTTGCCGGACTTCAGCATATTTTACCGGTCATTGTCCGGTAATTACCGGCTAACGGGAACTCTGTATGATGTACCTTTATACTGTATGTCTGTGGAAACACTAGTATTGTTTTCTGAAAAGCCAAACTCTCTCACTGCATGTTTGATTGAATCGCTGTAAAGACTGGAGTAAAAAGTACAACTGTCTTTGACTTGCAGAAGTTGACTGCATCCTGGCCCAGCTGAAAGATATGCCTGAAACATCTGATGTCTTTCGGATAAAGTTAGGCAGATGTTTTTAAAGTTTTTCAAATGCCTGGCACATCTCTTGAAGTAGCTGTGTTTACTTTCAAAACGCATTGTCCATACTCTAATCAACGGGCCAAATTTCAAGATGAGTGCCGGATAGTGTCTCATGAAATGGTGCTTTGGTTTTAGTGGACTCTCAGGAAAGAAACACTTCCTTGTTTCCAAATATTCTTGGATTGTAATGTCAAGATAGGCTACCTGTGACAACGAAATCTTTTGTGCACAAATCAGATCAACAATATCTTTAAGCTGGAGAGTCAACTGCCACACATCATCTTCTGGATTTTGCACTTTGTCACCAATTAATACAGGCAGCAATCTTAACAAATTCCAGTTCTGAATGGCTTGACCTGAGAGCTTGAATACGTCAGAGTTGACAGCACAGGGCTTAGTGAGAGCATCAGATCCTTTGTACTTGAACTGTTTTATGCGCCGGTTCAAAAGTGAATATGTAAACCATTTCTTTTTCTTAATAAAATACTTTAAGTACAGTGCAACATCGTAGGATAAGACACCCTCAAATATGTCATGGCCTAAACAAGGTGGGAGACCTGGCTTGCAAACATGAAAAGATGTCAGAGCATTGAAGACAGAGTTTGCCTTTATGCCTTTGATGTGTGGACTGTCTTCAACTTGTAGATCAGCAACAGCAGAATCGTAACCTTCGGGTGTGCGCTGTGGCCCACATACATTTGGATCATCACTCTTAAACTCACTTTGTGTGATTTCACAGTACCTGCAAAAGTACTTAGAACGACTAAAGTTTTCAGTGAACCCACCAATACCGTGTGAACCCAAGTTATCACCCGCAATGCAGTACAGAGCCCCTTTGACCATGTCTCCACCTGTTGTAACTATTCCATTTTCCTCCAAATCTTTTAAATCCACTAACATCTCTGAGAACACCTTAGCAAATCCAAATTGTTTTAGGTCATTCTCTCCACACAATAAAACCAGGGACATGTGATCAGTATTAGAGCGCACATGAGCAGGTAGATTTGCCACAGAAAGATAGACTGCAACAACTTTGTGTTTTTTCCTAGCAGAGCCAAGGGGGTTGACAATTTCAAAAGCATCCTGGTACAGAATTAGCTTCAGGCATCCTGGATTTTCAATGAAGAACTGGTTGGACTTAAAGTTGTGTCCATCACTTATGTCACCAAAAACATCTGAGTCTGTTTCACATGACTGCTGTGACATTGAATTCTTCCAAAATTCTGATTCTAATAAGCCACTTACTGTTTGTTTCACAGGTATGTAGTAAGCAAACCTTTGTGTCATATTTTCATCATTTCCTAATGTTACTTTTTTAGGCTCTATGTATTTGAACATCTTTTTGAATGTCTGAGCTCTTGAATATGCTGTTCTCAGTGGTCCCTGGTGACAGACTGAGAACAGATCGGAATCCTTCACACAATCACAGATTTTAGCAATAGCATCATCAGTTAGAGACATGTCATCTTTTAAAAGTGAACGTAGTTTACTTAAAATGTAATCCTGTCCCAACTCATGCACATTTTGCATCTCTTCGACAATGGTCTGTATTGTTGAAGCTGGAAGAAGGAGCTGACCTTGCAATTTTAAGTAGAATAAGCATACATTCCTAAGATAGGTCTCATTGAAATGCTGTGGCAAATATGTGCTTTCATTTGTTGTTGCATCATTTGGGCTCTGGGAAGCATCTTCATGTGCAGAACACGGAGAAATGGCTTCCCTGTACATGTCACTTATGCTATCTACAGAACATGCTCTGTGTTTTCTGGACATATGAGCAGTAAATGACGATTTCACAGTGAAATTATTTGTACAACCAGTTACTGGACATAACACAGGTCGTCCCTCCACTATATGATCTTTTAAGTGGGATATAAGTTCTTTCACTGTTTGAAATTGGCGCTCACATAACGAAATTGCACATTTCAAATCTGTAACAATGGCTCTAGCAGTGGCTGCAGGCACATTGTGAATCCGATAAAAGTGAGCTTTAAAAGCTGTGTAAGTACAAAATGTTCGCTTGCAGTTCGTGCCAACACATTTGAAAAAACACTGGGGTTCGTTCCTATGCACTCTACAATGCAGCACATAACCCTTCAAAGTCTGTAGCATTTTGCTGCAAAAACGGCAGGTAATCATTTGTACAGATCAGCGACGTGCAGTCAGTGGAGGCAGGGGAGGCAGAGCCTCACCTGTCATACTCCAATGTAACGGAAAAACAATTAAAGAAAAACTAAATAATAATAATAATAAAATGTCTCCACTGATCTTGTGTAAATGTGATTTCTGTATGATTCCAATCGCATTTTATAGTCAAAATCAGCAAATTTGCCGAGCTCCGCTACGGGAGCTATGAGAAGTGAGGCAGGCACGAGCACTGCCTCTCGTAAGCCCACAGTAACTTGCTGGAGCGCGGGCACTAATTTAGCGCGGCCACTTATTTTGTGAGCGCGCTCAAGCCATTTACTGTGGGGTAGGTGAGGCACAGATGAGATCTGCCTCACCTCAGAATGCGTCACCCCACAGAAACTGTCTGGAAAGCGGGCCCTAAGCGCATGCCTGTTCCCATCTCACTGTAGGTCACCAATGTAATGTTTGTAGATCCCTTTATTACATTTATCCTCGCCATCCATAGTCTCTAAATAACTTATTTCACGTATATATGATATTTAGGCTCGCTGCTCTCAACGGCAATGAAAATGCACC
>NW_022987545.1:0-20000 GCF_902827165.1 Trematomus bernacchii | reverse complement strand
GCCTGTTTGGGGAGTTTATATCCAGTTTACTTCGGGATTTTTTGCTTCGTATGTCGGGGGCGGGAGATTCATGTGATTGGTTGTTGGTGCCTTGCTCGCAAAAAATCCCCAAGCTTCAGATACGCCCACCTCCAAGATTCTTTTAACGCTGCTGTGTGGACGGGCCGTAAGTGAAATTCGAGTACTTTATTTATGTGTTTATGATTTTAATCAGCTACGTAATGAATGTTAAGGCTTGGGTTTGCGTGTAAGCGAGTGGTAGCTACATCGGTGCTAACGATGCTAATCATAGCCTCCAAATTAAAACGAAATAGAGAGTGTTAAGCGTTAAGTGGGATAGTACTGTAGAACAAACAGCTTCTGTTTGAGGTTGGTAAAATAAGGTCATCCTTGTAACTTAGAGAGATATTTTATTATGAATGTAACTGTATGCATCGCTAAGGTTAATTTAAATTCGCTATGCTCCATTATGTAGACAAGCTAACATCGAAGTAGTGTATGTGAAATCAACCTCACAATAAGATGTGTGTATATTACAATTATTAATGTCATATTTCAAGATGATTACTTGGATATTACAATATGGATGGTTGAGCTGGAGTTCATTATTGAGCTTACACGTTAACGTCACAGTCATCTGAAGAACGAACCCTAACCTTGTTGTTTTTATTAATTGTATTACCAAATTGGTATCAAATAAATAGTAAGCATTGGTAACACCAATGCTTACTATTTATTAAGAGCACTTAACTAGCTATCATCACATGTACCTTAGCTTGACTTAAATGTATTAAACGTATAATTAAGTGATAGCAAAATATAAATAACTAATGTCATGCAAACATATTAATATTTGCTTGATTCCGGTGTTGAATTTAGCACAATTGCATAACAACGTTAAGGGATTTTAAGATTCTGAAGTATTATGCTAAAAACTCAATAACTTAGATTATTATTTATAGTTTTGCTGAATAGTTTCATGTCCGCTTACCTTAGAAACGTAAAATACGAAGGCAGTGTGCAGACGGGGAGCATGTTAGCTCTGGAGCTTCCAGCTCGGTGGCAGCAGGTCCCGCGTCGGCTCCGCCTCTTTGCCCTTATTTGGAGCAAGCTGGAGCAGGCGGGAGTTAGACTCTGACGTCACTGTCGAGACGGCAGTGGCCGAATCCGCCTACTTTAGGCTTCTCAGCAACTCTGCAGAATCCTATGGGTGACGTCATGGATACTACGTTCATTTATATATACAGTCTATGGTTCCATATCCTTTTTGGTGTGAAACCAAATCTCCCCCCCCTATCGGCCTAGTTCGGGGGGAAAAGTACTCCGGTGTGAAAGCGCCTATAGTCCCTGCTAGAGAGGTAGTACTTTCCTGAGGAGGAAATGGTTCATGGGTGTGTCGGCCACACTAACAATTTCTGATTGGCTGGGCGAATTGCAAACCACGCCCCGTAAAACAACCCGCCATTTTATTTGCTCGCATTAGCATTATTAGCATTAGCATTAGCCCAGCGCACCAACGGAGAGAGACTAACTTATGGCAACACAAAATAAAACATGGGAGCGGTGGAGTGATGAGGAGGTGTCGGTGCTTCTGGCGATTTACTTGGAAGACGCTAACCAGCAGCTTCTACTGAAGCCAGTCCCCAACTCCGGGGGGCTCGGGGACTTCGGGTGGCAGTATACGCCGTGAAGTTGTTTGCGGCCTGCCAGTAAACCCAAAGCAGAAGAAGAAGAAGTGACGTCAGCGGCTTCATTTGCCTAATCCTCCCTCAGGGACTTATTCCGGTGTGAACGCGATCTGCTTGGACAGTTCGAGGGACTAAAGAGTTCGGGGGGAACAAGTACCGGCTAAGTACTTGGTGTGAAAGCGGCTAATGAGTTCATTAAGAAAATTGCATCATATTATAGTACAATTCCTTCCTACTTTTCTCAAGTACAAGATCTGAGTATTCTACTCTTACTAAAGTACAAGATCGGAGTACTTCTACTTTTACTCAAGTACAAGATCTAAGTACTTCTACTTTTACTCAAGTACAATATCGGTGTACTTCTACTTTCACTCAAGTACAAGATCTGAGTACTTCTACTTTTACTCAAGCACAAGATCTGAGTACTTCTACTTTTACTCAAGTACAATATCGGTGTACTTCTACTTTTACTAAAGCACAAGATCTGAGTACTTCTACTTTTACTCAAGCACAAGATCTGAGTATTCTACTTTTACTAAAGTACAAGATCTGAGTACTTCTACTTTTACTAAAGTACAAGATCTGAGTACTTCTACTTTTACTCAAGCACAAGATCTGAGTACTTCTACTTTTACTCAAGCACAAGATCTAAGTACTTCTACTTTTACTCAAGCACAAGATCTAAGTACTTCTACTTTTACTAAAGTACAAGATCTGAGTACTTCTACTTTTACTAAAGTACAAGATCTGAGTACTTCTACTTTTACTCAAGCACAAGATCTGAGTACTTCTACTTTTACTCAAGCACAAGATCTAAGTACTTCTACTTTTACTCAAGCACAAGATCTAAGTACTTCTACTTTTACTCAAGCACAAGATCTAAGTACTTCTACTTTTACTCAAGTACAAGATCTAAGTACTTCTACTTTTACTCAAGTACAATATCGGTGTACTTCTACTTTTACTCAAGTACAAGATCTGAGTACTTCTACTTTTACTAAAGTACAAGATCTGAGTACTTCTACTTTTACTCAAGTACAATATCGGTGTACTTCTACTTTTACTCAAGTACAAGATCTGAGTACTTCTACTTTTACTCAAGCACAAGATCTGAGTACTTCTACTTTTACTCAAGTACAATATCGGTGTACTTCTACTTTTACTCAAGTACAAGATCTGAGTACTTCTACTTTTACTAAAGTACAAAATCTGAGTGCTTCTACTTTTACTCAAGTACAAGATCTAAGTACTTCTACTTTTACTCAAGTACAATATCGGTGTACTTCTACTTTTACTCAAGTACAAGATCTGAGTACTTCTACTTTTACTCAAGCACAAGATCTGAGTACTTCTACTTTTACTAAAGTACAAGATCTGAGTACTTCTACTTTTACTCAAGTACAAGATCTGAGTACTTCTACTTTTACTCAAGCACAAGATCTGAGTACTTCTACTTTTACTAAAGTACAAGATCTGAGTACTTCTACTTTTACTCAAGTACAAGATCTGAGTACTTCTTCCACCTCTGGTATAAAGTAGCATAACATGGAAATACTCAGGTAGGTAAAGGTAAGTGCAATACTTGAGTAAATGTACTCAGTTACTTTCCTTTAAAACAACAACAATCATTTCCAGCTGATGGGAAATGAAAAAGAGGTCAATATGTTTTAAATAGCAGACTTTTTGTTCTACTTCAACAGAATACCAAAACAAATAGTATAGAGTATGAAGTACTACTCAGCGTGGCTTTAGCACATGTGTTCTACTTGAATCTGTTCGTTGGTCTCTCTCTGGTGTCCTGATGGTTCCTGCCAGAGGTGGGACCAAGTCATTGTTTTGCAAGTCCGAGTCAAGTCTCAAGTCAGGATGGGAAAGTTCAAGTCAAGTCCAAGTCCTAAACTTTGACAAAACGAGTCTTAAACAAGTCCTTAGGTGCTTTTCAACAAATGTAATGACATCGATCAACAGAATAATACTTAATAATCAAACTGCTCTTTATTAGTCACATTAATCATTTAATAATCAATTTTCTCTCTGCTGGTAAAGTAACGTGTTTGTCTTCTATTGTAAGAGGGATCAGTAAGGTAAGGCTACCGTGACGGTTTGATTCAGAAGGAGTTTAATGTATAAGATCCCTGATGTTGAGGTAACCAGAATGTTTATTTCCACTGTGTACATGTTATAAGGGACCCACAATCTATCTTTATGCAATGGATAATGTGCAGCGAGGCGTCTCTATGGGGAAAAGAACACCTGAATCTAGATCCCTCTGCAGGTGGTACTTTAACTATATTTTGATGATAATACTTTTGTACTTTTACTTGAGTAACATTTTGAATGCAGGACTTTTTATTGTAACCGAGTATTCCTACACTCAGGTACTTTTACTCAAGTACAAGATCTGAACTTCTCCCACCTCTGACAATAAATCCTGAGTGGTTACCAAAACAAAACTCTGCTCTGAAGGTTATTTTCATTTTACAAATCCTGCACTCAGCTTTGCTTTCTCCAATATCATTGAAATGCAGCCAGAAGCTGCTTCTTTTTTCGGTTTTCGCAAATTTCTTGACTTTTTCCGACGCACTTGCATTTAAATCCGGCTCCCCGTCTCCCCGTCGCTCTGTGTAGCTGGCCTGTACCACTACACCTGCTGTCTTTGGAGCGTCTGCCCCCCACCCTTCTTTCACATAATGGTATGATCCTAGTGTGTCCTCGCATATGATTGGCCGCATGGTGGCTCAGCAAAATAAAGTCCCGCCCCTGCCTGCATGGATTCTCAGCAAGAGTTGCAGCGGCTGAAGATTCTGCTCTCCTAACGGCAGCTCGCGATCGGCGTGTTGGAGACCCCTGAATTAAATTATCAAGTCACCTCAAGTCAGAAGGCTCAAGTCCAAGTCAAGTCCCGAGTCATTGGTGTTCAAGTCCAAGTCGAGTCGCAAGTGTTTTGTGATTTTGTCAAGTCGAGTCCAAAGTCATCAAATTGGTAACTCGAGTCTGACTCGAGTCCAAGTCATGTGACTCGAGTCCACACCTCTGGTTCCTGCTCTCTCTGAAGTCACAGCTCTGCACTTTCTGCTCCGCTCAGAGAGTCTGGATCTCAGCCAGAGAGGAGGAGGAGGAGGAGGAGGAGGAGGAGGAGGAGGAGGAGGAGGAGGAGGAGGAGGAGGAGGAACGTTCTGCCAAACCGCTCCCAATTCCTTCTAGTCCTATAAAGGTCATTGATTATTTAACACGCCTTTAAAGACGCAGACTGACTGCAGGGAGGAGCTCCACACTGTCGTTATGGAGCAGAGTGAAAACAGGAGGAACACATGTGGAAGCAGGAAGAGTGAGGGAGCCAAAAGGAAAGGAGAACTGAGGGGCGTTCGGCGGCCATCTTTGAAGGATAGCGCGTATAGAGTTCAGTGATGTCGTATCTTTTGTATCTCCCTCGGCCAATGGGATGTCTCCATGTGATTTTGGATTGTTGCAGAAAACAATCTCTGTGTCAAACAATCGTTTATGATATTTACACGTTTAGTTCAGCAGGATAATCTCTACATATTAACACCGCGTTATGATTTCTGAAGTAAGAAGCTAACGTTATCTCGGGTCACACCCAGATCCCTTGCAGTCTGAGTCGGGGAAACAACAGAGGGGCCGATTGTTAGGTCAAGAGTGGGACACTCTTTTCCCGGAAGAAAAAGCAGTTCAGTCTTGTCAAGGTTGAGCTTGAGGCACATGACTTCACGTCACCACCGCTAAGCTAAAGGAGGCTAATGTTGGGCTATAAAGGAACTACAGCACGGTCACATGACTTCACGTCACCACCGCTAAGCTAAAGGAGGCTAATGTTGGGCTATGAAGGAACTACAGCACGGTCACATGACTTCACGTCACCACCGCTAAGCTAAAGGTGGCTAATGTTGGGCTATAAAGGAACTACAGCACGGTCACATGACTTCACGTCACCACCGCTAAGCTAAAGGTGGCTAATGTTGGGCTATAAAGGAACTACAGCACGGTCACATGACTTCACGTCACCACCGCTAAGCTAAAGGTGGCTAATGTTGGGCTATAAAGGAACTACAGCACGGTCACATGACTTCACGTCACCACCGCTAAGCTAAAGGTGGCTAATGTTGGGCTATCAAGGAACTACAGCACGGTCACATGACTTCACGTCACCACCGCTAAGCTAAAGGAGGCTAATGTTGGGCTATGAAGGAACTACAGCACGGTCACATGACTTCACGTCACCACCGCTAAGCTAAAGGAGGCTAATGTTGGGCTATAAAGGAACTACAGCACGGTCACATGACTTCACGTCACCACCGCTAAGCTAAAGGTGGCTAATGTTGGGCTATCAAGGAACTACAGCACGGTCACATGACTTCACGTCACCACCGCTAAGCTAAAGGAGGCTAATGTTGGGCTATGAAGGAACTACAGCACGGTCACATGACTTCACGTCACCACCGCTAAGCTAAAGGAGGCTAATGTTGGGCTATAAAGGAACTACAGCACGGTCACATGACTTCACGTCACCACCGCTAAGCTAAAGGAGGCTAATGTTGGGCTATAAAGGAACTACAGCACGGTCACATGACTTCACGTCACCACCGCTAAGCTAAAGGAGGCTAATGTTGGGCTATGAAGGAACTACAGCACGGTCACATGACTTCACGTCACCACCGCTAAGCTAAAGGTGGCTAATGTTGGGCTATAAAGGAACTACAGCACGGTCACATGACTTCACGTCACCACCGCTAAGCTAAAGGTGGCTAATGTTGGGCTATAAAGGAACTACAGCACGGTCACATGACTTCACGTCACCACCGCTAAGCTAAAGGTGGCTAATGTTGGGCTATAAAGGAACTACAGCACGGTCACATGACTTCACGTCACCACCGCTAAGCTAAAGGTGGCTAATGTTGGGCTATCAAGGAACTACAGCACGGTCACATGACTTCACGTCACCACCGCTAAGCTAAAGGAGGCTAATGTTGGGCTATGAAGGAACTACAGCACGGTCACATGACTTCACGTCACCACCGCTAAGCTAAAGGAGGCTAATGTTGGGCTATAAAGGAACTACAGCACGGTCACATGACTTCACGTCACCACCGCTAAGCTAAAGGCGGCTAATGTTGGGCTATAAAGGAACTACAGCACGGTCACATGACTTCACGTCACCACCGCTCAGCTAAAGGAGGCTAATGTTGGGCTATAAAGGAACTACAGCACGGTCACATGACTTCACGTCACCACCGCTAAGCTAAAGGAGGCTAATGTTGGGCTATGAAGGAACTACAGCACGGTCACATGACTTCACGTCACCACCGCTAAGCTAAAGGTGGCTAATGTAATAGTTTAAGTCAACAGGTAGCTTGTAAAAAACAAACATGGCCTCCTTCCTCCCTGTAGAGTAATGTCGCGTTTCCACTACACGGCCTCGCTCGGCCCCGCTCGGTATGGCTGGGCCTCGTTAGGACTGGCTCACTTTATGGCGCATTTCCATTACAGTTTAGGAACTAGGGCAGTATCTATAGTAACGCAGTGTAGGCGGAGCCGTGACGTGATCTTCAGAGGACCCCAGAAAAACAACACAGCCGTTAGCTGTTAGCACTCAGAGCTCACAGCTCCTCATATCTGTTCAGAAACTAGACAAAAGTTAAACAAGTACAAACCACAGACTGCCTGTGTCATGGAGAATACAGTCGCTGCTTTATTTATGTCTGTATAGGCCGTTGTTGTGAGTGTGGACGGTCGGAGCATATACTGCGTTAGCTTAGCCAATCTCCATTTAGAACACACGCATTTTAAAAGGTTTTTCCCCTGCCGTCTGTCTGCAGACTTGACAAAGCATTAATTCATGGTTTTTACTAACCGGTATCAGTATGTTGTTACTTCGGCATCATTTTGAAACGTGTATTACAATTAAATCACGGTCAAATATGTCCATCTTGTTGTAGTTGTAGCCCCCTTGCCAGCGATCCTCTCTCTAGTTTAGCATACTCAGCCCGACTCAGCCTCGTTGTCTCTGGCCCTGGCCCCACGATTTTATGAGGCCAGAAAAACTGTGAATTAGGACCCGCCGGCCGGTACTAGGCCAAGTGGAAACGCAACCAAAGACGGGCCGCTGACGTCACAGCTCTCTTAAACCGGGCTACGGGCTGTAGTGGAAACGCGCCATTATATGACTGGCTCTTGGAGACAGGTTGGCCTTTTCCTCTCTGCTGTTGGATGCTGTTTCACTGGAGACTTTCCGCTCTGAAGCTGCTGAATCTCCCCTGACATTTTTGTGACATTTCAGCGTCTGGATGTGTCGGCCTCAGCTTGGCAGAGCCTCCCATCTGCGGGGCCCCTGGGGGCCACAGCCTCTCAGAGAGGACATTAACAGGCAGAGAGGAGGGCACAGGGAGAATCATTCCCCCGAAAGCTGAACACTGTTATCTGCTGGCTTTTATTAAATGTGATGAACTGCAGAAGGGAACAATGGAGAGTCCTTTGTTTCTTTCTAAAACGTTCACAAATCAAAGTGCACAAAAGATGTAAGAATGGAAAATCTAAATCATTTGTTCTCTCTACTGTCTGCTTGCAGTTTCTTATACGATACGTTACGATATGTCAAGATACAAGATGATACAGTACGGTAATCTGAAGCATATACAGTTTAAAGTGATGCATATATACAGCATACTGTACAGTATACTGTATGCTGCTGTTTGTAAAGCAGCAGGAGGATACAGTATATATACAGTACAGTATACAGTATACAGTAGAGTATACAGTATATAGTAGATATACAGTACAGTATACAGTATAATCTATACAGTATACAGTATATAGTAGATATACAGTACAGTATACAGTATAATCTATACAGTATACAGTATATAGTAGATATACAGTACAGTATACAGTATATAGTATATATACAGTACAGTATACAGTAGAGTATACAGTATATAGTATATATACAGTACAGTATACAGTAGAGTATACAGTATATAGTATATATACAGTACAGTATACAGTATACAGTAGAGTATACAGTATATAGTATATATACAGTACAGTATACAGTAGAGTATACAGTATATAGTATATATACAGTACAGTATACAGTAGAGTATACAGTATATAGTATATATACAGTACAGTATACAGTATACAGTAGAGTATACAGTATATAGTATATATACAGTACAGTATATATATAATACAGTATGCTGCTGTTTGTTAAGCAGCAGGATACAGTCAGATTTGTGTAAAGTTATAATCCAGCGTCACTGAGGTGAGGCTTATTGCTGCATTGCATCATGGGAGCTAAAGTGGGAGGAAGTTCATCAGATAAGCCTCTTAACATCTACTTTATTTTCAGAGCACAAACACAATATTCGGTCAGTAAACCAGAGAGTCTCGGGGGGGGGGAATCAGAATCATTCAGAGGACGAGATTCATTGTTCTGAAACACTTCATGAATCTCATGAAATACAATGTGTGGTTTCTGATTGGATGATATCGCTGGAAGAAGAACTCAAGTCTCGTATTTCAGTAAGTAGCAAAAAGAAGCTGCTTTCATAATCGAACTGAGGTCAATATACTCCTTTGTTTACTCCCACAACATAGTGACATCACTACGGAACACTCGCGCTCCTCCTCCTCCTCCATCGTGATTGGCTACCTGATGTTGAGGGCGGGGCTTAGGTTTGATGTCGCGTACAGCCAGGTGGAGCTCGCCAGGCTTTTACCAGCAACTTCAGACCTACGAACCATAGACATGCATTGTTTCTGTCCACTAGAGGGCAGCAGAGTCAAGCTGTAACACACAGGACTCCTTTGTTTACTTCCGGAACATAGTGACATCACTGTGGAACACTCACGCTCCTATTGGCTAGCGGTCCAACACATTTTTGGAGAAATGTAACAAATAAAGATGCTTTAAAGACGACATGAACTGTCCACTTGAGATCCAGGGAGTTACCGTTTACAAACCAAGGAGAAATGAGAACTATGACAAACATGGATTCCTTCTGTTTCTTTATTGTGATCACGACCACAGAAAAGATATCTAAATATCTTGATCTGAATGTTAAGCAGCAGAATGAATGTGTGTGTGAGTAAAGTGAAAGGAGAACACGAGCGTATGTAATCAAAGCGACACGAGACACACATCCATTATTCATAACGCTTGTTTTTCAGCTCTGCTTTAATTTAGGTGAGGAAAACATGAATCTCCATAAAGAGGAGCGGGAGGAGAAGTTACAGAGAGAGAGAAGTTCATAACGAGACGAGAGAGGCTCTGCTTCCTGTGTTATTCATGTATTTATTTAAACACGGAGCATGCTACATTCATCTGAGGAAACAGAGGACATGATGTATGCCAGATCTCAGCTGATAGGTTACACAACGATCAACACACACTGAACACACATTGCATCCTCTCTGTCACACAGAGTTACACAGCCAGAGGAAAGTACAGGTCAATACACAGAACATAGTACTGATAACACATAATACTACAATACACTTCAAACTGAAAAACTCTGATTATAATGTTGGCATGACTGTGAGACATTTCCAGAAGAGAAAGATAGAAGAGGACGACATGCAGAGGAACTACGTGATGTTAAAGTTAACTAAATACCACCTTCTATTAGTAGTGGAGTACAAATACTTTGTTAGTGTACTTAAGTACATGTTTCTGGTATCAGTACTTTACTCCACTACTTATTTTTCTGACCACTTTTTACTTTCTACTTCTTACATGTTGAACCCAAATACCTGTACTTTCTACTTCTTACATGTTGAACCCAAATACCTGTACTTTCTACTTCTCACATGTTGAACACAAATACCTGTACTTTCTACTTCTTACATGTTGAACACAAATACCTGTACTTTCTACTTCTTACATGTTGAACCCAAATACCTGTACTTTCTACTTCTTACATGTTGAACCCAAATACCTGTACTTTCTACTTCTTACATGTTGAACCCAAATACCTGTACTTTCTACTTCTCACATGTTGAACACAAATACCTGTACTTTCTACTTCTTACATGTTGAACACAAATACCTGTACTTTCTACTTCTTACATGTTGAACACAAATACCTGTACTTTCTACTTCTTACATGTTGAACACAAATACCTGTACTTTCTACTTCTTACATGTTGAACACAAATACCTGTACTTTCTACTTCTTACATGTTGAACCCAAATACCTGTACTTTCTACTTCTTACATGTTGAACCCAAATACCTGTACTTTCTACTTCTTACACTTTGAACACAAATACCTGTACTTTCTACTTCTTACATGTTGAACACAAATACCTGTACTTTCTACTTCTTACATGTTGAACACAAATACCTGTACTTTCTACTTCTTACATGTTGAACACAAATACCTGTACTTTCTACTTCTTACATGTTGAACTCAAATACCTGTACTTTCTACTTCTTACATGTTGAACCCAAATACCTGTACTTTCTACTTCTTACATGTTGAACCCAAATACCTGTACTTTCTACTTCTTACATTCTGAACACAAATACCTGTACTTTCTACTTCTTACATGTTGAACACAAATACCTGTACTTTCTACTTCTTACATGTTGAACACAAATACCTGTACTTTCTACTTCTTACATGTTGAACACAAATACCTGTACTTTCTACTTCTTACATTCTGAACACAAATACCTGTACTTTCTACTTCTTACATATTGAACCCAAATACCTGTACTTTCTACTTCTTACATGTTGAACACAACTACCTGTACTTTCTACTTCTTACATGTTGAACACAAATACCTGTACTTTCTACTTCTTACATGTTGAACACAAATACCTGTACTTTCTACTTCTTACATGTTGAACCCAAATACCTGTACTTTCTACTTCTTACATGTTGAACACAAATACCTGTACTTTCTACTTCTTACATGTTGAACACAAATACCTGTACTTTCTACTTCTTACATTCTGAACCCAAATACCTGTACTTTCTACTTCTTACATGTTAAACACAAATACCTGTACTTTCTACTTCTTACATGTTGAACACAAATACCTGTACTTTCTACTTCTTACATTTTGAACTCAAATACCTGTACTTTCTACTTCTTACATGTTGAACACAAATACCTGTACTTTCTACTTCTTACATTTTGAACCCAATACCTGTACTTTCTACTTCTTACATTTGAACACAAATACCTGTACTTTCTACTTCTTACATGTTGAACACAAATACCTGTACTTTCTACTTCTTACATGTTGAACACAAATACCTGTACTTTCTACTTCTTACATGTTGAACACAAATACCTGTACTTTCTACTTCTTACATGTTGAACACAAATACCTGTACTTTCTACTTCTCACATGTTGAACACAAATACCTGTACTTTCTACTTCTTACATTCTGAACACAAATACCTGTACTTTCTACTTCTTACATATTGAACCCAAATACCTGTACTTTCTACTTCTTACATGTTGAACACAACTACCTGTACTTTCTACTTCTTACATGTTGAACACAAATACCTGTACTTTCTACTTCTTACATGTTGAACACAAATACCTGTACTTTCTACTTCTTACATGTTGAACACAAATACCTGTACTTTCTACTTCTTACATGTTGAACACAAATACCTGTACTTTCTACTTCTTACATGTTGAACCCAAATACCTGTACTTTCTACTTCTTACATTCTGAACCCAAATACCTGTACTTTCTACTTCTTACATGTTAAACACAAATACCTGTACTTTCTACTTCTTACATGTTGAACACAAATACCTGTACTTTCTACTTCTTACATGTTGAACCCAAATACCTGTACTTTCTACTTCTTACATGTTGAACACAAATACCTGTACTTTCTACTTCTTACATGTTGAACACAAATACCTGTACTTTCTACTTCTTACATTTTGAACACAAATACCTGTACTTTCTACTTCTTACATGTTGAACACAAATACCTGTACTTTCTACTTCTTACATGTTGAACACAAATACCTGTACTTTCTACTTCTTACATGTTGAACACAAATACCTGTACTTTCTACTTCTTACATTTTGGAGGAGAGAGGAGAGAGGAGAGAGTCTCTCTCCTCTCTCCTTCCGGCAGTTCCCCTCTCCGCCAGCAGGGGGAGCTTCTCTCCTTCCTCTCGAGAGAAAGAGAGAGAAAAGGGGGAGAGAGGGAGATGATTAAAGAGAAGAAAGGCAGCATGAGGAGGGAGGAGGGAGGAGGGAGGAAACGTCAGCACTCCATGCGTTAAAAGGGCAGATGGTAACGGCGGGGTAACTGAGGATCAGCTCAGAGGAAGAGGAGGAGGAAGAGGAGAGAGGACCGCGAGACGAAGAGCATCTGAGCGGAGGATATAACCAGGAGAGAGGGGGAGACACACACAGAGAGGAGACCACGAGGAAGAGGAGAAGTGAAGAAGAGGAGGAAAGAGGAGATCAATGAGAGGCTGAGATTTCAGGAGATTCAGCAGAAAGAGAGGAAGAGGAGCGACTGTGAGGAAGGACACATGGAAGACTTTAGGAGAGGAAGAGGAGGAGACGTATTCACAGAGTTCACTCAAACTTAGAGAGGAGGAAGAGGAGGAAGAGGAGGATATCTGAGAAACTCCTTTTATTTGAAGAGAGGAAGAGGAGGAGGAGGAAGAGCACTTCTCCCTGCTCTCTGACCCGATGGCTTGTTACTACATCGTGATCAGCTCCACTCACCTGCACGGCGGACAGCTGCGGAGCATCAAAGGAGTTTTCAGAGGACCAATCGGAGCCGGAGGAGCACACAAGGTAAGAAATCACAGAAACAGGCTTTTATTTTGAAAGGGCTCAGCTTGGTGCACTGTGGGGATGAAGTGTGGCTGTCATGGTTTTGAAACTCCAGAATTTTGGGGGTCATTTTATCTCCAGAAGTTGCTGAGTCAACAACAAAAAAAAGGCTTTTTTAAGTGCTTTTATTTTGTTAATGAATTCCACATTTATTACTTTTCATCGTGCTTTTATTGTGAAAGGTTATACATGTGCATTGGGATCGTCACGTCTTTAAACTGCAGTGTTTGTTGTGATTTTACATCCAGAAGTTTGCTGTGAGACAGAGAAAAAATAATTGTTTACATGCTTTTATTTTGAAAGGTGTCAGAAAGAGTTTAAAACACGACGAAGTGCTTTTATTTTGAAGGGGTTAAGAGTGGTGCACTGTGGGGATGAACTGTGGCTGTCATGGTTTGAGTTGTGTTTGTGGTTTCATGAGCAGAAGTTGCGGAGACAAAGAAAAACAAAGCTTTTATTTTGGAAATTAATTACAAATCCATTACTTTTCATCGTGCTTTTATTTTGAAAGGGTTACGAGTGTGCACTGTAACTGTCATGGTTTGAGTTGTGTTTGTGCTTGCAGTGTTGTTGTTGTGAGACAGAGGGAAATAATGTTTACGTGCTTTTATTTTGAAAGATGTCAGAAAGAGTTTAAAACATGATGAAGTGCTTTTATTTTGAAAGGGCTAAGCGTGGTGCACTGTGGGGATGAACTGTGGCTGTCATGTCTTTGAAACTCCTGGATTTTTGGGGTAATTTTATCTCCAGAAGTGCTTTTTGGAGTGCTTTTCTTTTGGAAATCAAATACACATTTATTACTTTACACAGTGCTTTTATTGTGAAAGGTTATACATGTCCACTGTGACCGTCACGTCTTTAAACTCCAGGGTTTGTTGTGGTAATTGAATCTCAAGAGTTTGCTGTGAGACAGAGGGAACTAATGTTTACATGCTTTTATTTTGAAAGGTGTCAGACAGAGACTAGAGTTAAAACCACGTTGAGGTGCTTTTATTTTTGAAGGGTTTAAGCATAGCAATTATGGGGATGAACTGTGGCTGTCATGGTTTGGATTTTGTTTGTGGTTTCATGTGCAGAAGTTTCTGTGAGACAAAACAAAAAAAGCTTTTATTTTGGAAATTAAGCACACCTTTATTACCCTTCGCAGTGCTTTTATTTTGAAAGGTTTTAAGCGTGTACATTATGGGTCTACTCTCTGATTATAATGTCGTTCATCTCCAAGATTTATGTTGAAATGTCACCTCCAGAAGTTGCTGTGAGACAGAAAAAAATAAACAGTTTACATGCTTTTATTTTGGTAATTAATCACACATGTCACCTTTCACAGTGCTTTTATTTTTGAAAGGATTACTCATGTACATCGTGGGTCTAAAGTCTGACCGTCACGTCTTTAAACTCCAGGATTGCTTGTGTTTGCTGTGAGACAGAGGAAAAGCATATCTCCGTGCTTTTATTTTGAAAGCCCTGCAGATCTTTGACAGTGTGCATTACAGCAGAGAGTCATCCGCTCCTTCATCTGGGTTTGCTCTCTTAATTAATTGCCACTTCCATTAGGTTAATTGACTTTGTGTTGGAGGAAAGGGGGAGGAAAGGGGGAGGAAAAGGAGGGAAAGGGGGAGGGAAATCTGACTAAGAGCTTCCCTTCAGCTCCAGGTCTGTGTTTCTAACCTTTAAAGAGCTTTTTATTTCTCTTCAAATATACATTTATCCTCAGATTGACAGGAAACGCTCTCAGGTCGCTCAGCTGCTGGAAAACATCCCTGTGTTTAAAGAGCTGCAGAGAAACTGAATATATAAAGAAAACATGTTTTATTTTGCACGTCTTGACGCTAAAAAAGGGACACGGACATTTTATTGTATTGCACATTTTAGTTGGTAAATTAGAACTTGATTTACATTCTTGTTCGTCAGCAACATTTATTTTTAAATATGCTGAAATACTAAATAAAAAGCACGATGTTTTGATGGGAGGCTGTGGCTCAGTGGGTAGTGCGCTGGACTTCAAATCAGGGGGTAGCAAGTTCGAGTCCCACTGCAGTCAGCATGTCGTTGTGTCCCTGAGACACTTCACCCCAAGTTGCTCCTGTGGGGGTTGTCCTCAGTACTGAATGTATGTTAGTCACTTTGGATAAAAGCGTCTAACAAATGGCATGTGGTAATAATAATAATAATTGACTGACGCCACAGATTTACGAGCATTACATTTAAAGTTCATCTACAATTCTACAAATATAATGATCTGCTTTAAAACCTCAAGAAATACAACTATTATATATTTCTTGTACAAATACAACTATTATATATTTCTTGTACAAATACAACTATTATATATTTCTTTGTCTTAAAGAACCTACCTGATGTAATTGAAAGCAGAGCAGAGAGATGTATTCATATTTATTACATGGCTTATTTGAATACTCGATTCTGATTGGTCAATTCAGAACACGTGACACGTTGTTAACCCAGTAGTACAGACCGCTGTCAAGCACTTATTGACTGTTGTTAAGGACGCTCACATCTGCACAAAGAAGTCCGGTCGATTGATCTGTATACAGTTTGGAACTGGGCCAAGGAAACAGCGGAGAAGTAACGGGGCAGGAACCCTCCTTTTCACGCAGCGGTCCAGACACAGACATCAGACGGCGACACATATTCAGTGTGCAGTTCCTTTGGCATCAGGGCAGGGGTATCTAGATCCTTCCCAAGGTCTGACATCATGAAGTGTGCTACTTTTAAAGCAAGCAACGATGTTTTCAAATCTGTAATCAAAAAGCTCCTCAAAAACGCTATCGAAGCACTTCCTGTCGTTGCTACGTAGATCAAACGGTAACAACGGACTATTTTTCTTAGCGGATGCCAGTAGCGTGGCGTGGGGAAAAATTTAGGGGAAGCCCATTTTTTTGGGTTGGGGGGGGGGGGGTGGTCAATAACGTAACCAGATGAGTGATTACAGCGCCCGGTATCATTTTACACACATTTGTATCACACAGATGCAGGACTTGCACACGCCTGTTATCTAACCGACAGGTCCGCACGCACTCTCCAGCCGAAACAGCACAATCTATGTGATTTTTGGATTTACCGTGCCTCTCAATTGCCCGTGACAGGTTGGCAAGGTCGATGAATCCTGAAGTTGCCCAAGGATTGTTCAGGGAGCACGAATCCTTGTCAAAAAGAAGACATGGCCAGCAAATTAGACGCTGAAGTGTAGCGCTTCCAGTTAGCCACTCCGTGCGGACATAATTGTCCTCATTGAACGTCCGATTCGCTCCCTTTTTCCTCTGTGTACACAGCTCGAGTGTGGGCATTGGCCTGTCATCTGATTTAATTTTTAGTTGCTGCTGTAGCGGAAGTTTAGTAAAGTTATGTTTGATTAAGTACGCCAAATCTCCACCCTCCATAATGCTTCATTTGCTTGATCATTTCAAACGGCGGTGATGACAGTTACAGTAGGCTACTACAGTACGTAGTAAAACTGATGTTGATGTGATTTGATTGGATGGCAGTGTCCAATCAAATCGCCAGCCGCCAGCCGCCTCTGAAGGGAAGCCAGAGGCGGCTGGCTTCCCTTGGCATGGCCCTGACCAATCACAGGTTGGCAGGGGCATCACATGGGCCTCATCTGATTGGTCAATCCCTCACTTTGTTTTCACCAAGGGAAGCCCGATCCGACTGGCCTCCTCTCGCAACAGTGAATGCAATCTACTGTTTCACCAGAACATCTAGAGGGGCGCTGTTTGTTTCACTCTTTGTAAAATACTCAATGAGAGTGGGGGAGAGACGGGCCGGCAGCAACACACAGCAAAGGAGAATTATCGAAACAAAACAAAGTGTTTTTATTTATTTATTTAAATTATAACTACAATCCGAAAAAACAGGGGAAGCCTGGCTTCCCTTGGCCTCCGGGAGAAAACGCCACTGGCGGATGCATGTCCTTTTAAATCAATAATAGACTACTATTTTTTAAATCAATAAAAACATTTCAATTAATATTGGGAGTCATGTCGTTACTTTGTTGAGAATGTGGCCGTGTGATGAGCGGGACAATGTGCAGCGAGGCGCTCCTGGTCCGCCTGTCGGGTGCTCTGTTACCCAGAATGACCGCCTCGCTGCACGTTAACCCTTTCTCACATTATATCTTCATACACGAGAACAAACTCCTCTTTAGGTTTTTAAAGTAGAAGTACTCAGATCTTGTACTTGAGTAAAAGTAGAAGTACTCAGATCTTCTACTTGAGTAAAAGTAGAAGTACTCAGATCTTGGACTTTAGTCAAAGTAGAAGTACTCAGATCTTCTACTTGAGTAAAAGTAGAAGTACTCAGATCTTGTACTTGAGTAAAAGTAGAAGTACTCAGATCTTGTACTTGAGTAAAAGTAGAAGTACTCAGATCTTGTACTTGAGTAAAAGTAGAAGTACTCAGATCTTGTACTTGAGTAAAAGTAGAAGTACTCAGATCTTGTACTTGAGTAAAAGTAGAAGTACTCAGATCTTGTACTTGTGTAAAAGTAGAAGTACTCAGATCTTGTACTTGTGTAAAAGTAGAAGTACTCAGATCTTGTACTTGAGTAAAAGTAGAAGTACTCAGATCTTGTACTTGAGTAAAAGTAGAAGTACTCAGATCTTGTACTTGTGTAAAAGTAGAAGTACTCAGATCTTGTACTTGAGTAAAAGTAGAAGTACTCAGATATTGTACTTGAGTAAAATAAGTACCAGAGTGTAGGAATACTTTGTTACAGTAAAAGTCCTGCATTCAAAATGTTACTTAAATAAATACATGTAGTGGAGTAGAAGTACACAGTAGCATCACATGGAAATACTCAAGTGAAGTACAAGTACCTCTAAATTGTACTTAAGTAGTGAGTAAATGTCCTCGGTTCCTCCCTCTCGGTGCATGGTGATGTTCCTTCAGATGCTGCTCTTCAGACTCTGAATGTGAACATGAGTCATTCTAAACTCCAGATTTCCGTCAGAGACCTTGAACACAACACTCTGCATCACAGAGACACTCAGTACACTGCACAGTATTATGGGATGCATTCTTTATCACAGGAGGTCATTAACCCTCAGTATTATCAAACTGAAAATAATAATACAAGGATTTTATTCCCGTTATTTTATATAAAAGTTTTTTATATTTCATCCTATTCATTGATTCTGAATTCCTTTATTTCCCCGAGAGGCATCAGCACTTCATTGTGTTTCATATTTGAGTATCAGACCTTTTACTGCTGTGTTTCTTAAAGGGTTTGGGTGCGTATAAAACCTAGGTGACATTTGAATAGCATTATTATTACATGTCCATGTTCTTTTCTACAGGAGTTCTTATTGCAAGCTTTTAAAGCTAATCAAAAATGTTGCTTTTGCCTTTTAAGGCCCGGACACACCGAGACGATTTCGGCCATCGATAGATGTCTGGCCGTCGATGAGCGTCCTTACTCAGTGTTTGGTGTGTCCCGCCCCGTCGGCTGAAGTCTTTGCGGTGTGTTCCAGTGCGACTGTTGGCCAAGACGCAGGAGACGTGAGGCGACACAACAGTCGGGTCCGTCGGGACGTGCTCTTTGGTGTCAGCTTGGTGTGTCCGGGCCTCTAAGCGTCTTTTCTGACCGTATCTCTCAATAATCATCCCTCCTTGTCTGCTTTAATCTGGAGAACATTTGTCCCTTTCATTCACAAATCACTATTTTATAATATAATGTATTTCTTTAATTGTATTTGCAGCTGATTATTAGCGGTTGTACACAGTGTTATCTCTTTGTTAGCAGCTTCACACCGTCCTGTCTCCAGATGATTTCTAGATCTGCTAAATGCAGTGTTTGTGCAGAAGGTGCACATTAATAATAGTCTGATGTACGGATCATTAATAATGAATGATCAGAGAACCCTATCTGCTGTCACATCATAACTTAGCATCAGGTGTGTTAATTCGCATTATAGACTATATTTGCTTGGTTGGTTTCTGAGTGGTTTTGGGGGTTATTGAGTCCATTTCTGACATTTTGAGGATCAGAAATGAGACCAGAAAGAGGACATAACTCTCATTGGACTGATTGTAGTGGATTGTGAAGATGACCACAGTCGAGATGATAATGTTCATCTTGTGCTCTCTGTATCCAATGGTGTCAACACTTCAGTCAAAATCATTCCAATGAGTAATATCTCAGTCTGCAGACTTTGTGCAAAAACGTCACATTATTCCTCTTTGGCTCCAGATGGACGAGAGTCACACGTGTTGTTTTGGGACATCTGAGACGCTCCTCGTGAGAAAAGTGGAGTTTAGTGACGGATTATCAGACAAAGAAGCAGAGACTCCACAGCAGTCTGTTCTTCCAATAGCAACCACAAACACATCCAGAAAACCATTGACCTCCACACACACGCACACACACACACACACACACACACACACACACACACACACACACACACACACACACACACACACACACACACACACACGC